>NC_066582.1:270864965-271171393 GCF_024323335.1 Lathyrus oleraceus
TTAAAACTGGGAAGATTCAAGATGCTGGTTCCTCTTCTTCTAGGAAGCCGTTTGTTGGGGCACCTCGTCGAAGAGAGGGTGAAACTAATGCTGTTCAACACCGCAGAGATCAGAATAGAAGTGAATACCGTCAAGCTGCTGCAGTAACCATTCCGGCACCTCAACCTCGTCAGCAACAACAACAAAGAGTTCAACAACCGCAACAACAACAACAGCAGCAACGTCCGTATCAGCCCAAACAAAGGATGCCTGATCGACGTTTTGATTCGATACCCATGTCGTACGCCGAGCTGCTGCCCGAATTACTCAGGTTGGGGATGGTTGAGTTGCGTACAATGGCTCCGCCTACAGTATTGCCTCCTGGGTACGACGCCAACGTCCGTTGTGACTTTCATTCTGGGGCACCAGGACATCATACTGAGAAGTGTCGGGCTCTCCAGCACAAGGTTCAAGATTTGATCGATGCCAAAGCAATCAACTTCGCTCCAGTGCCTAACGTCGTAAACAACCCTATGCCTCAGCATGGTGGGCATAGAGTGAACAATATTGAGGGGAAAGAAGCTGAAGATCTGGTTGTTAATATTGATGATGTTCAGACTCCTCTGCTAGTTGTGAAGGGCCGTCTGCTGAATGGGGGTGTCTACCCGGGCTGTGATGAGGATTGTTTGGGCTGTGCAGAATCTGAGAATGGTTGCGACCAGTTAAGGGCCGGTATCCAGGGTATGATGGATGAGGGTTGTTTGCAATTCAGTAGGGCTGTAAAAGATCGTGGAACAGTGTCAACTATCACCATTTACTTTAAACCAACTGAAGAACGTGGACAAAGGGTCGTTAGTGCACCTGCAACAAATGGTACCCCAGTTACCATACCCGTGCCTGTAACCATCAGTGTTCCAACTACTACCGTTGCATCTGGAAGAAGGGCTGTTGAGAATAGTAGAGCCGTGCCGTGGAAGTATGATAATACTCACCGCAGTTACAGAAGGGCTGAAAGTCAGACGAGACCAGTGAATCAAACTCCAGTGACAATTGGTCTACCGAATAGAGTTCCTGCAACTGTTGGTCCGGCTGTGGATAATGTAGGGGGTCCAGGAGGTTTTACCAGAAGCGGTCGTCTGTTCGCACCGCAGCCTTTGAGGGACAATAATGCTGAGGCTCTCGCCAGAGCAAAGGGTAAGCAAGCTGTGGCTGAGGAAGAACCTGTCCAGAAAGAAGCGCCCGAGGGGTCATTTAAGAAGGACGTGGAGGAGTTTATGAAAATAATCAAGAAGAGTGACTACAAGATTGTGGATCAGTTGAATCAAACTCCGTCCAAGATTTCTATACTTTCACTGTTGTTGTGCTCTGAGGCACACCGTAATGCCTTGCTGAAGATGTTGAATCTGGCTTACGTACCTCAAGAGATTTCTGTCAATCAACTGGAGGGTGTGATGGCCAATGTGAGCACCAGGCATGGTGTAGGTTTCACCAACTTGGACTTACCACCTGAAGGGCGAAACCATAACAAAGCCTTGCACATCACCATGGAGTGCAAGGGGGCAGTGTTGTCTCACATATTGGTAGACACCGGGTCGTCGCTGAACGTGTTGCCTAAGCAGATTCTGAGGAAGATTGATGCGGAGGGGTTTGTGCTTAATCCCAGTGACCTGATTGTTCGTGCTTTCGACGGCTCCAAACGTTCTGTGTGTGGAGAAGTTACTTTGCCTGTGAAGATAGGTCCGGAGGTATTCGATATCATCTTCTATGTTATGGACATCCAGCCCGCCTATAGTTGTTTGTTGGGGCGTCCATGGATTCATGCAGCAGGGGCAGTCTCGTCAACTCTCCATCAAAAGCTCAAGTATGTCTGGAATGGTCAGATTGTGACTGTGTGTGGTGAAGAAGAGATTCTGGTGAGTCATCTGTCCTCGTTCAAATATGTTGAGGTGGATGGCGAGATCCACGAAACCTTATGCCAGGCGTTTGAGACTGTGGCTCTTGAGAAAGTGGCGTACGCTGAGCAGAGGAAGCCAGGTGCTTCAATCACTTCTTACAAGCAGGCTAAGGAGGTTGTTGATTTTGGCAAAGCTGAAGGCTGGGGCAAGATGGTGGACTTGCCTGTTAAAGAAGACAAATTTGGTGTTGGTTATGAGCCTTTCCGAGCAGAGCAAAATGGTCAAGCGGTCCGAGTACCTTTACCAGCGCTGGGCTGATGAATCATGGTGACGTCTCCGCAACCGGTATTGAAGACTGTGACAGCGATTGTGATTTGGACAACTGGGTTCGCCCGTGTGCACCAGGGGGGTCTATCAACAACAAAACGGCTGAAGAAGTGGTTCAAGTTACTCTTCTGACAGAGTAATTTTCTGTTGTTTTGTCATTTTGCATGAAAATCCTACGTTCTGCCCAAGACGTAGTGATTCATTTTGTAGGGCCTCATCATGTTTTAATGATTATCATTAATGAAGGACATTTTTTGAAATCAAACTTTGTGATCCCTGTCTTTCTATTTTTGTTTTCATTTTTCTTTTTTTTCAAAACAATAAAAATGGCAATGTTTTTTGTTTTTGTGACTTTATTGAACTCTTTTTTCTAAAACAAAGCATCAAACATGCAGAAGCGATCTTATGGCATTCACTATGAACAGTTCTGTTATGGCTCAATATGATTTCGACAATCCCATCTACCAAGCTGAAGAGGAGAGTGAGGAAGACTGTGAACTCCCTGCAGAATTGGCCAGATTGCTGAAGCAGGAGGAAAGGGTCATCCAACCTCATCAGGAGGAGTTGGAAGTTGTTAATTTGGGTACTGAGGACGCCAAAAGAGAAATCAAGATTGGGGCTGTTTTAGAGGACTCTGTCAAGAGGAGGCTGATTGAGATGCTGAGAGAATATGTGGAAGTGTTCGCCTGGTCGTATCAAGATATGCCTGGTTTAGATACAGATATCGTGATGCACCGATTACCTCTTAGAGAAGGATGTCCTTCGGTCAAGCAGAAGCTTCGTAGAACGAGTCCTGACATGGCAACTAAGATCAAGGAAGAGGTTCAGAAGCAGTGGGATGCGGGTTTTTTGGCTGTTACCAGTTATCCACCGTGGGTTGCCAACATCGTTCCTGTGCCGAAGAAGGATGGTAAAGTCAGAATGTGTGTCGATTACCGGGATTTGAATAGAGCGAGTCCGAAAGATGATTTCCCATTACCTCACATTGATGTATTGGTTGATAATACGGCTCAATCCTCGGTATTCTCTTTCATGGATGGTTTCTCCGGATATAATCAGATCAAGATGGCGCCAGAGGACATAGAAAAGACGACATTCATTACACCTTGGGGCACGTTCTGCTATAAGGTGATGCCATTTTGGCTGAAGAATGCTGGTGCTACCTATCAGAGGGCAATGACGACTCTTTTTCATGACATGATGCACAAAGAAATTGAAGTGTACGTAGATGATATGATTGCGAAGTCGCAGACAGAAGAGGAGCACCTGGTTAATTTGCAGAAGCTGTTTGACCGGTTGAGAAAGTTCAAGCTGAGGTTGAATCCGAACAAGTGTACGTTTGGGGTGAGATCAGGGAAGCTTTTAGGCTTCATTGTCAGTGAGAAAGGGATTGAGGTTGATCCAGCGAAAGTCAAAGCTATTCAAGAGATGCCTGAACCGAAAACGGAGAAGCAAGTCCGCGGGTTTTTAGGGAGGTTGAACTACATTGCAAGGTTCATATCTCATCTAACTGCTACATGTGAACCAATTTTCAAACTGCTTAGAAAGAATCAAGCGATCAAGTGGAATGATGACTGTCAGAAAGCTTTTGACAAGATAAAGGAGTATTTACAGAAACCTCCAATCCTTATACCTCCAGTTCCAGGGAGACCTCTGATAATGTACCTGTCAGTGACTGAGAACTCGATGGGGTGTGTATTGGGACAGCATGACGAGTCTGGTCGAAAAGAGCATGCCATATACTACCTTAGCAAAAAGTTTACCGACTGTGAAACAAGATATTCACTGCTCGAGAAAACTTGCTGTGCTTTGGCCTGGGCTGCTCGCCGACTGAGACAGTATATGTTGAACCATACTACTCTGTTGATTTCTAAAATGGATCCAGTGAAATACATCTTTGAGAAACCGGCTCTCACCGGACGTGTTGCCCGTTGGCAGATGATTCTAACAGAATATGACATTCAGTACACGTCGCAAAAGGCCATCAAAGGTAGTATTCTGTCAGACTACCTCGCCGAGCAACCGATTGAAGATTATCAGCCTATGATGTTTGAATTCCCTGATGAAGACATCCTGTATCTGAAGATGAAAGATTGCGAAGAGCCTCTTGTTGAGGAAGGACCGGACCCGGATGACAAATGGACACTGATGTTTGATGGGGCTGTGAATATGAATGGTAACGGTGTTGGTGCAGTGTTGATCAATCCTAAAGGTGCTCATATACCTTTTTCTGCCAGATTGACGTTTGACGTCACCAACAACGAAGCTGAGTATGAGGCTTGTATCATGGGGATAGAAGAAGCCATTGATCTGAGGATCAAAACTCTTGATATATTTGGAGATTCCGCTCTAGTGATCAATCAAGTCAATGGAGATTGGAATACGAATCAGCCACATTTGATTCCGTACAGAGATTACACCAGAAGAATACTGACGTTCTTCAAGAAGGTGAAGTTGTATCATGTCCCCCGGGATGAGAATCAAATGGCTGATGCCTTGGCTACTTTGTCGTCTATGATCAAAGTTCATTGGTGGAATCATGTGCCACATGTTGCGGTGAATCGACTTGAGAGGCCTGCGTATGTGTTTGCAGCCGAGTCTGTTGTGGGTAATGAGAAGCCGTGGTATCATGACATCAAGAATTTCCTCAAGACTCAGGGGTATCCTGAAGGTGCGTCGAAGAATGACAAGAAAACCCTGAGGAGGCTAGCTGGAAGCTTCTATTTGAATCAGGATGATGTGTTGTATAAGAGAAACTTTGACATGGTCTTGCTCAGATGCGTGGACAGACCCGAGGCAGACATGTTAATGCAGGAAGTTCATGAAGGTTCCTTCGGTACTCATGCCGGCGGACATGCAATGGCTAAGAAATTGTTGAGAGCGGGTTATTACTGGATGACTATGGAATCCGATTGTTTCAAGTATGCTCGGAAGTGCCATAAGTGTCAAATCTATGCTGATAAGGTGCATGTACCACCAAGCCCTCTGAATGTCATGAATTCGCCTTGGCCGTTTGCCATGTGGGGCATTGATATGATTGGGAAGATTGAGCCAACTGCTTCAAATGGACATCGCTTCATCTTGGTTGCGATTGACTATTTCACAAAATGGGTGGAAGCAACTTCCTATGCTAACGTTACCAAACAAGTGGTTACCCGGTTCATCAAGAAAGAGATCATATGTCGTTATGGAGTTCCTGAGAGAATCATCACTGACAATGGTTCGAATCTCAATAACAAGATGATGAAAGAGCTTTGTAAAGATTTCAAGATTGAACATCACAATTCTTCTCCTTACAGACCGAAGATGAATGGTGCTGTAGAAGCGGCAAACAAGAATATCAAGAAGATTGTGCAGAAGATGGTCGTTACGTACAAGGATTGGCATGAGATGCTGCCTTTCGCTTTGCATGGGTACCGTACCTCAGTACGTACGTCGACCGGGGCAACCCCTTACTCCCTTGTGTATGGTATGGAAGCTGTCCTACCTGTTGAAGTGGAGATTCCTTCTCTGAGAGTTTTATTGGATGTCAAGCTGGACGAAGCCGAGTGGATTCGAACAAGGTTTAACGAGTTGAGCCTTATCGAGGAGAGACGGCTAGCAGCTGTATGCCATGGACAGTTGTATCAGCGAAGGATGAAGCGAGCCTTTGATCAGAAAGTGCGTCCTCGAAGCTATCAGATCGGTGATCTAGTTTTGAAGAGGATCCTCCCTCCCGGTACAGATAACAGGGGCAAGTGGACTCCTAATTATGAAGGTCCGTATGTTGTGAAGAAGGTCTTCTCCGGTGGAGCCTTGATGCTTACAACTATGGATGGTGAAGATTTTCCGTCTCCTGTCAACTCAGATGTAGTCAAAAAATACTTCGCATAAATTGACCCGCTGGACAAAAAAAAAAAAAAAAAAAAAAAAAAAAAAAAAAAGAAAGAGTCCAGGCAAAAAAATGGGCATCCCGGCGAACCAAAAAAAAAAAACAGAAAGAAAAGGTTCGGGCAAAAATTAGGGATAAAATGAAAAGAATTTGTACACCCGGTAAGTCGAAAACCCGCAAGGGCGACTTAGGCAAAAATGGGTATCCCGGTGGATTGAAAACCCGAAAGGGCGATCCAGGCAAAAATTAGGGATTAAAGCGAAGACTACAGTCCGAGTTGTCTGTACTTCATCAAGCTTTGTCGTCTGCCATCTCGAAAGATGTAATCCGTCCAGTCATTCTTCTCAAAAAGCAAGGAGTTGGGAGGAAGACTGATGATCTATGAGTTATAACAGAATTGGGAAATAGTGGATGCCGTGTTCACATTGCCATTAAGATAGATTTTTTCCTTTTGTGCGCAATTACCTCTTCCTAGGAATTGCTTCCCAATGTATTTGCCTCTTCAGGCACATTTTCAATCAATAAAAAAATTGTTATTCAGATAAATAGCTCTTGTTTTATTTTTACTGTTTTGTTTGCAAAAATGTCCGAATTTTTGATAAGCATTGCATAAAAGAACATGGAGGCTACACAATAACGTGCAGAAAGATAAAACATTTGAAAATCATTTTGAATGTTGAGGACACTTGAGCGTATCTTGTCCATGTATCCCCCTGGGGGCATTTTGTTGTGCTGTTTCTCAGATTGGCATCTGCGAGGACGCTTCCTCAGCAGATATTTTCCCCAAGCAAGTATGGAAGCTATCAGAGCTACGTTCCCCTGCGAAGACGTCCGTGGATAGTGCCTTCTGTTCCCCAACAGATCTAAGGATTGCCTATCCCCAGCAGGCCTGTATTTGCCGATTTCCTCCCCGAGTGAGGCTGGTTCATTGGAATTTATCTCAAACATTTATCCTATCTGTGGACTGAAGGATATCCCCAGCGGAGTTTACCTTTTCCCAGCAGCAGTGCTATTCTTCAACATGAGTGTGAAGTCGCTTTACCGTTCCCCAAGCAGAGTTCCCCGCAGAATATTTCCCCAAGAGGAGTCTCCCCACAGAGTCAGAGTATCTGATCATTTTTGGCTCCCTAGCCAGGGTTCATTTGCATTTTGCATGTAGTAATCATTGCATCCTCAAAAATCGCGTAGCATTCCCATTCATAAATGGAGCATTACGCCATAGAAAAATTCAAACATATGCATTCATGTGTTAACCTCACCAGACCGTATCCCCGGCAGAGGCGGATCATTTCGTTCAACATCAGCACAGCAAGTCTGCTACAGTTGCTCTTGACAGCATTCAGGATTGATATCCCCACAGAGGTTTATTTCCTCATCCGTTGGTGACAGAAAAGCCTGTTTCTCCCTAGTGAGACCCCCTGCAAGTGTTCGGCCTTGCCCTGTCATCCTGTAAATGTCAGTATCCAGTCAGCACCCGCGTGTGTTGTTTCTTTGGTGTCGGTAAACACCATCTTTCGGTGATTCCAGTCGTGCGTAAGTGTCTGGCTTTCTTTTGATGTCTGTAAGCATCATCTTTCGATGTTCGTAACATCGTTATCCCTTCCCTAGTGAAGATTACTCCTCTCCGTTGGTGTCGATAAATGTCGAGTTTTTCCTAGTCATCCGATGATGTCTAGTTGTACCCTCCCCATGTGGACTTACCTCTCCGTTGGTTTCGATAAACAACGAGTTTTTCCCATTCGTCCGTTGACGTCTGGTTGTGTTTCTCTTATTCCCATTCATCAGTAAATGTCTGGTCAATCTTTTTGGTGTCTGTAAACATCATCTTTCGATGTCTGTAAACGTCGAGTTTTCCCATTCATCAGTAAATGTCTGGTCAATCTTTTTGGTGTCTGTAAACATCATCTTTCGATGTCTGTAAACGTCGAGTATTCCCATTCATCAGTAAATGTCTGGTCAATCTTTTTGGTGTCTGTAAACATCATCTTTCGATGTCTGTAAACGTCGAGTATTCCCATTCATCAGTAAATGTCTGGTCAATCTTTTTGGTGTCTGTAAACATCATCTTTCGATGTCTGTAAACGTCGAGTATTCCCATTCATCCGTTGATGTCTGGTCGATCCTTTTGGTGTCTGTAAACATCATCTTCCGATGTCTGTAAACGTCGAGTTTTCTCCCATTCATCCGTTGATGTCTGGTCGAGTCCCCCCAGTCATTCATTAATGTCTGGTTACCTCTCCGTTGGTTTCGGTAAACGTCGAGTTTTTCCTGGTCGTCCCCCAGTTGGTTACCTCTCCGTTGGTCTTGGTAAACGTCGAGTTTTTCCTAGTTGTCCGTTGGCATCTAGTTGTGATTTCTATTCCCATTCGTCATCGTTGCGATGTCTGGATGTGGCCATACCCTTTGAAAACCAAAAAACAAAAAATGTATACCCAGTAATAAATATCAAATCCCAGTGGATGTTTCCATTGGCGGATCCCTGTATTGTGCAAATTCTACGGTTCTTGGTATTCAATCCCTGTCTACCCTGAAAGTCTGACAGCCGTTGCTCTCATCCATTCGGGTTCCCAGCTGATTGAATAGGGGCAGCTGTAGCACCTCAAATTTGCACCTATCATTGTACATACATTTTCATATTAGGCCATAGCATATCATGGTCCATTGCATAGCATTGCATTGCCTCTTTTGCCTCAAGTGCAAGCCAATCAAGAAATTAGGTCAAATTGATCAGGAGATCAGTCAGTCAAGCAAGCAAGTGCAATTCTCAAGGAGCCAAGGCCCTAGGGTTGTCCAACAAGTTCACATGACTTGGAGGTCCATTTGAAGTGTTCAAGTCAAGGGTTGAAGGCTCAGAGGTCATCAGTGCATACACAGACAGTCAAAAAACCCTAGAAAGTCAACAGTCAGTCAAAGCAGTGGATGGTGGCCATTCTTGTGGAATTTGGGCACCATGATCAATAATCAAGAGTCCATACAACTTGGGACATCATTTGAAGTCAAGTTCTCAAGGAATTAGGGTTCAGAGGGCATCAGTTCATACACAGACAGTCAGAAACCCTAAAAGTCAACTGTTAGTCAACTGTCCATTTAATCAGTGATTTGATGAATGGAAATGGTTTGAGAGAGTTTATTCATGTCCAAATAGTCCTCATATATCATGTCAAACACCATCATGGAAGAATTTGAAGCCAGATCAGAAATTTCCAAAAATGGAAACTGGACCTGTAACTGAAACTTACCAAAAATGGAAAGTCTTGATCCTCAAACTTACATCATGATACAAGCTTCAAATGAATTTTTTCCCAACATGAAAGTCGAAGATCTTGTTCTCCCATTTCCAAAAAGTCCAAGAACTCTCAATTCCCATGTGTGGTTGGCAAGTTATGATCGAATCGATTTCAGAAATTTTGGAACTTCAAAAGGCCATATCTCTCAAACCGTTTGGCCAATTTGGGTGGGGTTTTTTCCTACAAGTCACATTTGATCCCCTCTTTCCAAAAATGTAACTTTCATGTACCAAAACCTTGCCAATCAAAATGGCATTTTTTGACTTGTTCCATTTAAATTCAAGTTTGACTCAAGTTTGACTTTTTGAATTAAAAGTTTTCAGCACATTTGGCCAATTGGGAAGTGTTTGGAATGTCATTTGAAATGTGTTTGCAAGCCCATTCCCATGAAGTACATAGCCCATGCCCTAGTTGCTTGAAATTTGGCAAAAAAGTACAACTTTCTACTAACTCTATCCCACCTTTTCATGGACTTGGATTTGTAAGACAACATAACAGATTTTTTTCATCATTTTTCTGTCAATTAAAACCTCAGTAGCAGCCACAAGATATCACAGAAAAAACTTGGCTCACTCATTCTCTCAAAAACTACATTTTTGCATTTTTCCAAAAACCTGTCAAAAACTCTCAAAGGACTGAGCATTGCCTTGCCTAAAACAACATCCATACAACATTGTGGACCTGTTTCAACCATCATTCTCCAGCTGGAAGGCCATTTCCACGACTGTTTTTCTTCAAGCATCATCCATGGCAGTCCAAGTTTGAAGCCATTCCAAGCTATTACAAGCCAAAGCATCTTCACCATTCATCATTAGGAGGGTTTTAAAGCACCTGTTTCGCGTTAACATGGCCGAATAACAATCGAATCAGCACTGCTCTTCCAACTCGGTAAAATTTCGACTCTCACCTTTCCCAAAATCATGATATACACTTTGTAGATCTCCTTTCCCTGATCATTATGAGCTTTGAATGGTTGAAAATGGTTTAGTATTTAGCAAGTTATGTTGTTTTAAAGTTTCACATGTGAATGATGTTTCGTTTGATTCTTCCATATGAGTTCGAATTAATGTAAATGGTTGTTGGATTGTGAATGTTGTTTTTCTTTCTCTTTCTGCAATATGAATACTGGGCATTTATTTTTACTGTAGCCAAGCCATTAAATAAATGCCAAAAGGCCTGGGGCGAGGGGGATTCGAACCCCAGACCTTGCTTCAAATACCAAGTGTTTTACCACTGGGGCGCAATGCCAATTCATTTATTTAACGCCTTCTATAAAATAAATATTAAAAAGGAGCGCTGCCATTGGCCCTTGTGTTCGCTGACCAAGCATTGACCCCCCCTTCCCTTTAATGAAACGCTGAGTTTCATACTCAGCGAGGGGCGTTTTCGTCCTTTGTCTTTTTGTATTCCAATAATCAATTAATTCATTTTCCATTTCAATATTTATTTCATTTAATTACTCAAACTTTGAAAAATCATAAGTTCCTCATTTTAATTCCAAATTCATTGGGAATTTTTGCATCATGTCCATCTTGATCTCTAGTTTTTTGTCATATATTTTCCAGAATTTTTGCATGGTCGAATTTTAAATGGTGCTAGGGTTTATGACATGTGACCAATTTTTGTACATCTTGCCAAAACATTTGTGAAATGATGATACTTTATCCAATGGCTCCCAAATTTTTTGTGCTTAAACTAGACACACTTATGGTGATTTTGGTGTAGAGTTTGTGAATTTATCATTGCTGGTTTGTGAGTTATGAATTTTTGAATTAGGGTGTGACAATTTGTGTCACACCATTGATGCCCAACTTCATGAATTTCATTACCATGCTTCTTGACCTCCAATTGATCTGATCTTTTGCATGAACCTACTCTTGTATGTCTAGTTTACATGTGATTTTTTGTGGATTTATTTGTGGCATTTCCTAATTGTTTGAGATTTTCTCCCCTGGTTAGTCATATGTTGACCTTGTGTGACACTTGTTCCCATTTCATTTGTGAAATTCTCATACTTTATTAGATGGACATGAAATTTTACATGAGATAACTAGACATCCTCATCTTTGCCATGGTTTTGATCCCATTCATTTATCATATGCCATCTCTGATTTATGAATTTTCTAAGTTGATACATGTTTGGTTGACTTCTTTGAGCATGTTCAAAATTGCTTTGACTTTCTGATTTTCATTGACTGCCTTCCACTTGTCCAAATGAGATGAAATTTGACATGCTTACCATGCTATGGATTGTGATTGACCATGATTTATTTGGTGATTTTTGGAAATGTTTGAGTTGACTTTTGAGTTAAGTCTTGCTGTTGACTCCTATGAGCTTCTGTTTGCTATACTTTGACCTAAATTGTTCATGAAATGATGATGATGATTGATGTGGATGTGAACCCAATTGGTTTTGTTTCTTGAATGTTTAAATTTGACTTTGATTGGGTATCCCTTGCTGTTTTGACTTTTTTTATTCTCTTTTGACCCTAGGCTTGCCCTAGTGGTCCCGTTACTCACCTTTGAGCTTGTGTTTTCAGGTGGAACACCAAATGGCCATTGAGACCAATTCTTTTGATTGAGCTTGCTTGAATATCATTGACTAACATGTGTGTTTTGTAGGGAGATTGGCTCACATGCCTTAAGCCTTGTGCCTTGCACACCCAGTTGCTTCTGATTAACTGTTAATGTCTGTTCTCTTTTGCTTTGTTTTGAAGTTGCATACTAACATCTGCTTGACTGTTTCAGGTGCTTTTAGTTGCTTAGTTCCTTGTGAACTTATTGCTTTGCTTTGCTTGTATAAGCAATTTGCATTGAGGTATGCTTCTAATCTTCATGTAGTCTGGAAGACCTGGCCTGTTACTTGGCCAGGCAATTGTCTGAAGTCCTCCTTAAGAGGCAATGTTTGTGGATGTTTAATTTTGTCCTTGCATAGAGTCAAAGTCCTCCTAAGTGAAGAGGCAATTGGTGGAAGGTAGGGATATGCAATCTATCCCCCACTATTCAGTGTGTCATCTGCTTTGCTCACACCACTGTGTTGATGCATTGCGGATACAAACCCAAGATCTTGTACAATTGTATAGTTGAGTCAGTTTTAAATGTGTAGAAGGGTTCCCACTTTCTGAACCCACACATTCTTGTCTTAAGCTCTCCCAGGCCAGGGATAAGAGCTGTGAAGTCTCATCTTCACTCACCTTTCATCTGCTTCACCTTAGCCCCTCAATGGCAAGGTTAAGAGCAACATTCACCCAGTTCCAGAGGTTTGTTTGTTGAGGTTGATATGACCCCTCGACTAAAACCTAACCCTTGTTTGAGCCACTTGCTTGTGTATAGTGTGTGCTATCTGTGCTTGTAGGATTGTTTGACTTGCTTCCTGTGCAAGTTAGGATTGTTTGACTTGCTTCCTGTGCAAGTTAGGATTAGTTTAGACTTGCTTCCTGTGCAAGTTAGGTTTTGCTTGGCTTGCTTCCTGTGCAAGTTAAGTGTGTGTGTGGCTTGCTTCCTGTGCAAGTCATGTCTAGGATAGGCTGGCTCTCTGTGCCAGTTAGCTAGAAACCTTAACTTAGGGATGATTTGCATGATAACATCTAGGCTCGAGTCGTAGTCTCCCTAGTTGTGTCTCCCTCTGTTATCTGGTTAGGCTAGTCCTTTATCCCTCTGTAGGGGAACTACATCGCCCTGATCTTCATACCAGATGAAGTATGTAGGCAGGAGATTGAGCTGATCTCTCCGGGCGCCCTTTTTCCTTTTTGTGTGTGTTGTTTGACAGTTGCTAGGCTCGAGTGCCTGACTCCTTAGCAATTTGTTGTCTGTCTGTTTGAGTGTGTGCTTGACAGTTATAGGCTCGAGTCCCCGACTCTCTATTAACTTGTTGTGTTGTTGTGTGCTTGGAAGCTGATGTAAGACCATCGAGTGGCATTTGGGTTCCAGTGTGCGTGTGTTTGGTTCGGATGCTGATGTAAGTCCAGTGATTGGCATTCGGGCTCCATGTTTGCCTTCTTGTGTGTGTTCTGGTTCGGATGCTGATGTAAGTCCAGTGATTGGCATTCAGGCTTCACGTTTGCCTTTGTTTGTTTGTGTGCGTGTCAGCCGAGCTACGAATGCTCTGATTCTTCTCTCGTCCGAGAAGATACGTATGCATAGGATGCGATATCCTAGCGAGCATGTGTCGTTTCCCCCAGTCCGAACTACTTCGACTCTGATGTCTATGCTTGATAGACTAAGTAGGCCCAGGATGCGACATCCTGCCGAGTCAGTTTCAGTCAGTTTCTTTTGTCTCTTTTCAGCCAGTGTGTGTGAGTATGTGAGCAGTATTCTTAGCAACCAATTTTCCTTCCTTTTGTGCGTGGATCCCGTAGAGTACTACGGATGCGTAGGGGTGCTAATACCTTCCCTTCGCATAACCGACTCCCGAACCCATCCTCTTTGGTCGCGAGACCATGTTCTTTTCCAGGTTTACTTCGAGCGTTTCCTTTCCCTCTTTTGGGATAAATAACGCACGGTGGCGGCTCTGTTGTTTCTTCTTTTCCCGCCGGTTTTTCGCGTGATGCGACAAAGAGTTATCATGACAAGAGGAGGAAGTCACTTGAGTTTCAAGAGGGAGATCATGTGTTTCTTCGTGTTACTCCGATAACTAGGGTTGGTCGAGCTTTGAAGTCGAGGAAGTTGACACCTCGATTTATTGGGCCTTATCAGATTTTGGAGAGGATAGGGGAGGTAGCCTATCGTATCGCTTTACCGCCGTCGCTTGCGAATTTGCATGAGGTTTTTCATGTGTCTCAGTTGAGGAGGTACATTCATGATCCGTCACATGTAGTCCAAATAGATGATGTACAGGTGAGAGATAACCTGACTGTTGAAACGTCACCTATGAGGATCGAGGATCGAAAGTTGAAGCAGTTGCGGGGTAAAGAGATTGCCTTGGTGAAGGTAGCTTGGGGAGGACCAGCAGGTGGCAATGTGACTTGGGAACTGGAGAGTCAGATGAAAGAGTCTTATCCGGAGTTGTTCGCTGGAGGTATGTTTTCGAGGACGAAAACTCTTTTAGTGGGGGAGAGTTGTAACACCCCGATAAAAATAAGATAATTATTTAATTTAAGTTAATATTATATTTATTAATTTAATTAAATAATTGGAATTATTGTATTATTATTATTATTATTGGAATAATAATTATTGGAAAATATATATAAGTTGGAAATAAGAAAAAGAGTCCATTTGGTAAAGAAAGGGTTTTTACGTGAAAAACAGAGAAGCGGCTGAAAAGTGGAAAGTGGAGAAAGGGCAAAGAGGCAGAACAAGAGGAAGAAGGTTGAAGAAGGAAGAGCTTGAAGCTAAAAGATTCGCCGGATTAACTCAGGTAAGGGGGGTTTATCGTCGTTTAATGGGTATTATGGATTAGCATGTAATGGGTAGTGATAAACCGTTGAATTGACCCTAATTGGGATTGTGAATGCTGAAAATTACGTTGGATAAACTGTGCTAAAAACTGTAATTGAATCGATAGTCGTGTGAGTCGTAATTTGCTGGACGTATAGCTTGTTACGGAATTGGAATCGGAGGTCCGGAAGTCCTCCAACGGCGGAAAATGCGGAGAATTCTGCATTCTGCCTTGTGTTAGCGCAGGAACAGCTTTCTGTCTTGCGTTAACCGGTTAACCCAGGGTGTTAACCGGTTAACACTGTGTTGTATTGTGTAAAATTGCTGTTTTGTCTGCGTTAACCGGTTAACCCAGGGTGTTAACCGGTTAACACTGTTGTGATTGCTGAGATATTGCTGTTCTGTCTGCGTTAACCGGTTAACCCAGGGCGTTAACCGGTTAACACTGTTAAGTTTTAGGCAGGAAGCGTGTTTGTGCTGCGTTAACCGGTTAACCCAGGGCGTTAACCGGTTAACACTGTTGCAGAGTGGAAAATTGATGTTTTAAATGTTGTGTACTTAATTGATGGTTGGCATATGTTGGCGGATGATGTAATAGGGATTATTTCCTATTGTTTCGAGTAGTAAGGGTATTAGTAGAGTGTGCTAATACTGTGATTAATTATTTGACATGATATGGTGTTTGATACATGTGTTGATGATGTATGATGATATGCATAATGTTGTGAATGTATATATTATGCATGTATTTGTGAATGGACTGTTGTATGGCTTAGAGTGTGAGCATATGTCCATTGTGGATTGTTGTTGATGTTGCATTGCTAGATGATTAGCGTGCATAACATAGCCCTTGGGGTTGTAGCTAATTCCCATGGTGAGGAATTAGTGAGTGAATCATTGTGGATTCGTTGTTGATGTTTGCATGCTAGGTGATTAGTGTGCATAGCATAGCCTTTGGGGTTGTAGCTAATTCCCATGGTGAGGAATTAGTGAGTGAGTCACTAGATCTCAAATGAGTGGGACTAGTGAGCTTAGTAGCCGTATCTGGATTTGATCGGTGAGCTTGAACTATATGTTCAAGAATAGTCGGTACCGCATGTGTGGAGTCTCATTTCATAATGTATGTATGACGTATAATATGAATGGATGTATTCCAATATTATACGTGTGGTTGTGTTGACATTGAGTATGAGTATGAATTGTGTAGTATTGAGTATGATAATTGGGTTGATGTGCCGTTACTGAATGTGTGATATGATTAGGGTGATTAATGTGTTAAATTACTTAACATGACATGATATTTTATAATGCTTACTATATCGATTGAGGAACTCACCCTTACAACTATTTTTCAGGTAACGAGCAATGAGTTGAGTAGAAGCTAATGCTTGGAGTCTAGTGTAGTCTCCTTAGTGGGTCATGCTCTGATAGATGTAACATCGGGAGGGAACATTTTAATTGTACTGTTGATGATTGTTGAACCAGTTTACATGTAGTATGTTGCATGTTTTGAATGATCGATTTGATCTCTATCCGCTGCGTATTATGCAACTGTTTTATTTGATAAATAAAATGAGCATGACAAGCTACTTTGATGAATAGTGTGAAATATTGTGTGACACCCTTAATTGCATATTTACTCTGATAGATACATATTTGTTATTTTGATTAAATATTTGGGGTATTTTAGAAGGGTGTTACAAATACTGCATTCTTCAGCCTTTGAAAAGGGGTGCATGTGTTCTTTAAATTAGATGACATGACGTTGTAGTAATAATTATCATGGTTGGACATGAACACCATTTTGGGTGTGTCCAATAAGTCTATCTTTATCTGATTGTAACAAAAACAAGCGTGCATGAAGCTCAATGTCTTGTACCCCAACGATCCATCAATTAGTTTGTCAATGTTGGGCGATGACTATGGGTCTTTTGGGTAGGCATCATTCAAATTGGCGAGGTCAACACATATTCTCCATTTGTATGACGCCTTTCGAACCAATATCACATTGACCAACTAAGTCAAATATTTGACCTTCGTTATAAGCCTAACACCTTTTAGCTTTTTAACCTCTTAATCTATGATCGCTTGCTTCTCTTCGCATACTTTGCGTTTTCTATGGGTTATGGGATATACTGTGGAGTATATGGCGAGACGATGTCTTAACACCCTCGTATCAACGTTGGGCATGTTTGAAGGGGTCCTGACAAACAAGTCAATGTTCATTCTCAATGGGGTGACTAATTCTTCCTCCATAACTTTAGATAAAAAATCTCTGAGTTGTTGGTTTGAAAAGCTTGAGGCCTAATGTGAGTCTCTTTTAGATCTTAAGATTAAGTTGAATACTTGATAATGAGAAATCTATGATTAAAAAATTATGCTATTTTTTAGTCTTAATATAGTTTTTGGTCTGATATGTTAGCCTTGCAGTTTATTTAGTCCCTTAATTCAAAAAATTTATATTGATTTATTAACTCTTTAAAATCAATCGCTAAATTAATTGTTAACTAGGCAAATAAAAAACTAACATGATATATTTTAAAGAGTTAATGGATCAATACTAATTTTTATTAAGTTAAGCGATCGAAATACGAACTTAATAAAATTATGAACCTCAAGATTTTAAAAAATATATATTATTATTTTTTAAATAAATTCTATATATATGTGAAATGCCTATTATAATTGAAATAGAACATTTTTTGGACAGAAAAAATATATCTTTTTATAATTAAATAATCATATTTTACTCAAAATTTTTGGGTAATGTTAAAGTTGTGCGCTAAAAACACAAGATAAGACACCTATTTATAAAAAATTTGTATTGAAAAAATAATTATAAAATAAATTTTATATTTTTATTAAAATCAATACATAATTTATAACACATAATTGATTATAGCATAATTTAATTTTTTTCAAATAATATTTTTTAATTGCAATTTAATTTTATGGTTTTGGGTTTAAATTAGGCATTTAGGTGTGGTTGGAAAGACAGAACAGATGTTACGTTCCTTTTCATCTTCACTTCACAAGGTTTCTCTTTTCATGGCATCGGAAAAACCTCGACGTCGTAACTCTCTCTCTTCCCTCTTTCTCTCTCATTTGATTTCGTTCCATAAACAATTCTAATTTCATTTTTGATTTTGTGTTTTCAGCAGTTGCAGAAACAAACTTCCAGAACACAACAAAGAGGGCAAAAACCATGGCCACTTCCACTGCAACTGCAACAGAGTCTGCTATGAAGGAACCTTTCACCAACTATGTTGAATATCTTAATAACCTTGTAATGTTTCTTATCTTTCATTTTTCTAGCTTACTAAATTTCATTGTATGAATGTTAGTTCAGTGTGAAGAAATTAGCTTAAGGGTTATCGTTTTGATACCTACAGATTTGTTTTTTATTAGTTTTTATATTTGGGGTGTGGATGTGGCGAGGTTTTGAGAAGTGGTTATTCTCATTTAGGTTTACACCTCTAGAATATGCTTGTCGCGGTGGCGGTGTCTGATATGCGTATGAATATACAATAATTTGAAAGCTTTTGAATTTGAAGTATAGTCATTCCCTTTACAACATTGCTGCATACCATTCAATGCTGTTGGCTGTTATTTTGAGACTTTTGCAAACTTGTATTTGTAGAATGATAAACGGGAAAGAGTGGTGAAAGCAAGTCGTGATATAACAATGAATAGCAAAAAGGTCATATTTCAAGTGCACAGGTTAGCTATCGCTTTTACATCTCAATCTCTTCATGCTCGTGTTTGTGTTTTTGGATCTATAACTGTTTTGCTATCTTGGATCAGCTGAATCCCTTATAAATTATACTTTCCACGGTCTTTGCTTGAATTAGTTTGTCCTTCATACTTTATTTGTTCTTTAATTTCTCTCGCATTCATTATAAAGTGGAAGTACTTGAGAAAGCAAAAAAGGATTATTTATTGTCGCATGCGATCTTTATCTTCTTGGTCTTACTTACCGTATTCTATTTTTTTTAACAAGGATGAGTAAATACAATAAAGTGGAAGTACTTGAGAAAGCAGAAAAGGATTTAGCAGCTGTGACAAACCAGTATGTGTCTCGACTAGTCAAAGAACTGCAGGGAACTGATTTTTGGAAGCTAAGACGAGCCTACTCACCTGGGGTATACTTTCAGTTACTTTCTTGTTTCAATGTTTGAGTTCAAATGCTTTTATCTGAATTTTTGTCTGTGTTGGCAGATACAGGAGTATGTCGAAGCAGCTACATTCTGCAGTTTCTGTAAAAACGGAACTCTTTTGAAGCTTGATGAGATGAATGACACATTGTTACCACTAAGTGATACTTCTCTTCAGCCTCTGCAGATAAACATCCTTGACTATCTATTAGGGGTGAATTTCTTTCTCCCTTTTATTATCATCGCAGTAATCTATTCATGTTATTGATTAGTACATATAATCCAAGCATCGATACAGACACTGACACACGTGAGACAGTGTCAGACACTGGTCATGTCTTCAATCTAAAGTGCTGGTGCTACTGAAGATTTTAACATGTTATCCTCAGTAGTGCCAACACTTTATAGATTGAAGACATATCCAGTATCTGAGGTGTGTCAGTGTCTGTATATTTAGATGAAGTAAACATTCAACTGAATTATGCTTTTTCTCCATAAGGTTCTCAATATTTTGTTACAGCTTGCAGATTTGACAGGAGAGCTCATGCGGTTGGCTATTGGTAGGATATCAGACGGTGAACTTGAATTTGCTGAGAAAATATGCAGTTTTGCACGCGATATATATAGGGAGCTTACACTCGTCGTGCCACATATGGATGATAATTCTGATATGAAATCGAAGATGGATGTCATGCTTCAAAGTGTCATGAAAATAGAGAACGGTAATGTATTGGCTTTCAAATTTTAATTTGCAAAACTAACTTTTCTATCCAAAATTGACGCTACAATAATTTTTGCACCAAATCTTGAAAGCACTTGTTGTTTTATGTAGCCTGCTTTAGTGTTCGCGTGAGGGGGTCAGAGTATATTCCACTTTTGGGATCAAATGATTCAAGTTCATTCTTAGTAGGAGTTCAAGATATTGAACTATGAGGTATTTCGTTATTCTTAGTTTACTATATTTACCTCTTTGTTCCTTTTTCTAATGCAAAGATGTTTCCTTATCTTGTACAGGTTACCTGGAAACAAAATGAAATCTATGCAGAAGATTGATATTTAAAGTGATTCGCAGCGAAGACGATATGTATGGTTGTCATTTTATTTTAAATGTTGAACATTTCACTTAATGTTATTAAGCTTGTTTTCTTAGTTTTCTCTTAGATTCAAGAAACTTTGGCATAAAAATAGTATTATGCTACCATATGAGTATTTTGGGTTTTTGTTTTTGTTTTTAAATCAGAGACTAATATAGGTGTGTCCAAGCCTTGTTTTAAAATGTAGGTAGTTTTAACTGATGTAGAAGGCTAATTTCAGCTGTATATTATCAATTTTGTTCACAGTAGATAATAGTATTAGATGTTGTATCTTCAGCTTTTACTGTTTCTTTTGTCTTCTCTAACTCACCTTCTTCAATTTCAACATTTTAAAAAAAAAATTCCATAAAAATGGATGAGAACTTTCTCAAAAATGCTAACTCTACCATGTTTCCACATGCATTATTTTTAAATAATCTTTTATTCTTTTCTTCTTTTTCCTCTTCACCTTTGCTATTTTGAAACATTTATTTTTCACTTTTTTTCAAAAAGGATGTCAACAACTCTATCCAATTCATTTTCAACACTAACTTCTTCATCAACATTCTCCTTTTCATTAAATTCCTCATGCTGATGGATTTGGTTGAGTTGAGTGTTTGCTGTAAAGGTTTCTTTGTTTCTCAGCCAATGTTGTTGCCAACTGTCCCATCCGCACCTTTAAGTTTTTGAAGGATGCATACTCTATTTAGGATTTTGCTAATATCCTTGAAATGGAGGCTAGGCTGCCTCTGATTATAGTTGGAGTTGTTACCCCCTCTGCAAGTTGTTGTTCTGGTAATGGTTATGCTATTGACTTTGTCCTAATATGGGCTGATTGCCAATATAATGTTTTTCTTTCTCATGTGGACAATACAAGTTAGGTGATCACCTAGACACAACTCTCGTCGCAGTACTTGCTTGTGCTACTCTTCTTCTCCATGCTCACATTTGATGATGATATTCGACAACAATCTCTTATTTGAAACAAAATAAATCCCTACAAAAAACAAAATGCCCAGTTGCACTCCCACATACATTGCATGCATTATTTCATGCATAATTTTCCCTCTGAAACGGGAAGTTCCACAATGCCTAACCATATTTATATACCACATTTGCATACCTCCAGCGGCCCGTGCATACATTAACATTCTGCATACATGGACACTTTGCATACATAATATTGCATCATAGTATACTCTTCATATTGGGGCAAGTATGTTCGACATAAGTTGAACTCAAGCCTTTCTCAAAAGCGCAAGGATCCCCGTGAACAACCCCAACAGGATTCCCCAAAGTATCTCTTTTTATTTTCCTTTTGCAAATATTGTTGGTCCTTTGTTAGTACCTTGCCTTTTGCAAGTCCCTTCTGCTCTTTGCATAGGAAAATCCCATTTTGCATTTTGCAAGTCTCCTCTGCTCTTTGCATAGGAAAATTCCATTTTGCATTTTGCAAGTCTCCTTGTTGCCTTTTGCACGAGAGTTTACCTTTATCAAAACTTTGCATGTTAAGCAAAAATGAGAGATTGGACGATTGACCTATTCTCTTATCGCTTGTTCTAAAACACCCAACATAGGTTTGGCAAGTCCCGAGTGGTAGTCATATTTTGAAAACTTCATCTTCGTTGTTGTGCCTGAGGGATATAATGAGGTTTCCGTACCTACTGCAAAGTTTCCTCTACCTCGTGTATGATAATCACCAGATTTATTCGCTTTCCTTTTGCAAGTTTCCCCTTGCTTTTTTCCAAGGAATTCCCATTTCCTTTTGCATAGGAAGTATTTCCATCCGCTTACCTTTTGTAAGTTCCCTCTTGCCTTTTGCAAGTCTCCTCGCTGCCTTTTGCACGAGAGAGTTTACCTTTGTAAACTTTGCATGCTAAGCAAATATGAGAGATTGGATGATTGACATATTCTCTTACCGTTTGTCTTAAAACACCAGACGTAGGTTTGACACAACTCTCGTCGCAGTACTTGCTTGTGCTACTCTTGTTCTCCATGCTCACCTTTGATGATGATATTCGCCAACAATCTCTCATTTGAAACAAAATAAATCCCTACAAAAAACAAAATGCCCAGTTGCACTCCCACATACATTGCATGCATCACTTCATGCATAATTTTCCCTCTGAAACGGGAAGTTCCACAATGCCTAACCATACTTGGCACAATCCATATACCACATTTGCATACCCCCAGCGGCCCGAGCATACATCAACGTTCTGCATACATGGACACTTTGCATACATAATATTGCATCACAGTATACTCTTCATATTGAGGCAAGTATGTTTGGCATAAGCTGGACTCAAGCCTTTCTCAAAAGCGCAGGGATCCCCGTGAACAACCCCAACAGAATTCCCCAAAGTATCTCTTTTTATTTTCCTTTTGCAAATATTGTTGGTCCTTTGTCAGTACCTTTCCTTTTGCAAGTCCCCTATGCTCTTTGCATAGTAAAACCCCATTTTGCATTTTGCAAGTCTCCTTGTTGCCTTTTGCATGAGAGAGTTTACCTTTATCAAAACTTTGCATGTTAAGCAAAAATGAGAGATTGGACGATTGACCTAGTATCTTATCGCTTGTTCTAAAACACCCGACGTAGGTTTGGCAAGTCCCGATTGGTAGTCATATTTTGAAAACTTCATCCCCGCTGTTGTGCCTGAGGGATATAATGAGGTTTTCGTACCTACTGCAAAGTTTTCTCTACCTTGTGTATGATAATCACCAGATCTATTCGCTTTCCTTTTGCAAGTTTCCCCTTGCTTTTTTCCAAGGAATTCCCATTTCCTTTTGCATAGGAAGTATTTCCATCCGCTTACCTTTTGTAAGTTCCCTCTTGCTTTTTGCAAGTCTCCTCCTTGCCTTTTGCACGAGAGAGTTTACCTTTGTAAACTTTGCATGCTAAGCAAATATGAGAGATTGGATGATTGACATATTCTCTTACCGTTTGTCTTAAAACACCAGACGTAGGTTTGACACAACTCTCGTCGCAGTACTTGCTTGTGCTACTCTTGTTCTCCATGCTCACCTTTGATGATGATATTCGCCAACAATCTCTCATTTGAAACAAAATAAATCCCTACAAAAAACAAAATGCCCAGTTGCACTCCCACATACATTGCATGCATCACTTCATGCATAATTTCCCCTCTGAAACGGGAAGTTCCACAATGCCTAACCATACTTGGCACAATCCATATACCACATTTGCATACCCCCAGCGGCCCGAGCATACATCAACGTTCTGCATACATGGACACTTTGCATACATAATATTGCATCACAGTATACTCTTCATATTGAGGCAAGTATGTTTGGCATAAGCTGGACTCAAGCCTTTCTCAAAAGCGCAGGGATCCCCGTGAACAACCCCAACAGAATTCCCCAAAGTATCTCTTTTTATTTTCCTTTTGCAAATATTGTTGGTCCTTTGTCAGTACCTTTCCTTTTGCAAGTCCCCTATGCTCTTTGCATAGTAAAACCCCATTTTGCATTTTGCAAGTCTCCTTGTTGCCTTTTGCATGAGAGAGTTTACCTTTATCAAAACTTTGCATGTTAAGCAAAAATGAGAGATTGGACGATTGACCTAGTATCTTATCGCTTGTTCTAAAACACCCGACGTAGGTTTGGCAAGTCCCGAGTGGTAGTCATATTTTGAAAACTTTATCCCCGCTGTTGTGCCTGAGGGATATAATGAGGTTTTCGTACCTACTGCAAAGTTTTCTCTACCTTGTGTATGATAATCACCAGATCTATTCGCTTTCCTTTTGCAAGTTTCCCCTTGCTTTTTTCCAAGGAATTCCCATTTCCTTTTGCATAGGAAGTATTTCCATCCGCTTACCTTTTGTAAGTTCCCTCTTGCTTTTTGCAAGTCTCCTCCTTGCCTTTTGCACGAGAGAGTTTACCTTTGTAAACTTTGCATGCTAAGCAAATATGAGAGATTGGATGATTGACATATTCTCTTATTGTTTGTCTTAAAACACCAAACGTAGGTTTGACAAGTTCCGAGTGGTAGCCATATTTCAAAAACTTCATCCCCGCCGTTGTGCCTGGGGGATATAATGAGGTTTTCGTACCTATTGTAAAGTTTCCTCTACCTTGTGTATGATAATCACCATATTTATTCACTTGCCTTTTGCAAGCTTCCCCTTGTCTCTTTTCTGGGGAAGTCTCGTTTCCTTTTACATAGGAAGCATTTTCATGCGCTTACCTTTAGTAAGTTTCCTCTTGCCTTTTGCAAGTCTCCTCGCTTCATTTTTCACAAGAGAGGTCACCTTTGTCAACTTTGCATGTTAAGCAAAAATGAGAGATTTGACGATTGACCTATTCTCTTATCGTTTGTCTTAAAACACCTGACGTAGGTTTGGCAAGTCCCGAGTGGTAGCCATTTTTCAAAAACTTCATCCGCGCCGTTGTACCTGAGGGATATAATGAGGTTTTCATACCTACTGCAAAGTTCCCTCTACCCTTGGTACGAGGATCCTCAAGTCATCTTCACACCTGCCTTTTGCAAGTACCCCTTTGCCTTTTACATTGTCTTCAAATCTCAAACTTCCCAGCCATTATTAGGGATTGACACTTTTCAAATTCAAACCTTCCCAGCCGTTGCTAGGGATTGACACTTTAAAAATTCAAACATTCCCAGCCGTTGCTAGGGGTTGACATTTTCAAATTTAAAACCTCCCCAACCGTTGCTAGGGATTTACATCTTTATATTTTAGGTATTCCCAGCTATTGCTAGGAAGCGTCACTGAACTAAAACCTTCCCAGCCGTTGTTAGGGATTGACAATTTAAAAATTCAAACTTTCCCAGTCGTTGCTAGGGGTTGACATTTTAAAATTTAAAACATCCCCAACAGTTGTTAGGGATCTACATATTTAGATTTCAGGTATTTCAGTCGTTGTTAGGAAGCGTCACTGAACTAAAACCTTCCATGCCGTTGCTAGGGATTGCCATCATCAAAATTCAAACCTTCCCAGCCGTTGCTAGGGATTGAAAATTTCAAAATTCAAACATTCCCAGCTGCTGCAAGGGATTGACGCTTTAAAAATTTAAACCTTCACAGCCGTTACTAGGGGTTGGCATTTTCAAATTTAAAACCTCCCCAGCCATTGCTAGGGATTTACATCTTTAGATTTCAGGTATTCGCAGCTATTGCTAGGAAGCGTCACTGAACTAAAACCTCCCCAGCCGTTGATAAGGATTTACATCTTTAGATTTCAGGTATTCCCAGCTATTGCTAGGAAGCGTCACTGAACTAAAACCTCCTCAGCCGTTGCTAGGGATTTACATCTTTAGATTTCAGGTATTCCCAGCTATTGCTAGGAAGCGCCACTGAACTAAAACCTCCCCAGCCGTTGCTAGGGATCTACATCTTTAGATTTTACGTATTCTAGTCGTTGCTAGGAAACGTCACTGAACTAAAACCTCCTCGGTCGTTGCTAAGGATTTACATCTTTAGATTCCAGGTATTCCCAGCTATTGCTAAGAAGCGTCTGTAACACCCCGAATTTAATTAATTAATTAATTTGAATTATTTAGATTTTTATATGATTAATGGATGTTTTAAATTAATTGTCTATGATTGTGGGGGTAGGTATCCTTGAAATAGAAGTATGGAGGGAGTAAGAGTTTGATATAGTTGTTGATAATTAATTAGAATTTTAATTAGTGATTGAAATAAATAGTGTTTTATTCGAATTAATTAAATAAATAAAAATCACTAGAATATGAGCATCTTAATTAAATAATGAAATTTAGTTATTTTACTTATTTAATGAGAATAATGAGAATTTTTAATAATTAGCCTATAACTATTTTATTTAATTGGTTGTAATAAAATAGAAGAGTAGAAATAATAGGGAGAAAAAGAATAATAGTATTAGTATTATTTTATTAAAAGAAAATTAGAGCCAAGAAGGGTATGTTGGTAAATAATATGATAAGTGAGGGCAATGGTGGAAGTTCCTAATTGAGGGGGATTAGGTTAATGATAAAAAGGTTAGTAAGAAAGTTTGGAGGATTTTACGTAAAATAGAATTTTGTGGTGAGAAGAGGCAAGGGTTAGGGCTAAAGGAAAACTCCATTGTTAGAGCTTGAAGTATGCATCTTGTTGGAAAATCTAAGGTAAGGGTGAGAACTTATTCCAATAGTAAATGGTATGATAGAAGGATAGAATGGAGGAACCATTAACCTCCTTAGAGTTGAGTGTTTTGATTCATAATTTTAAATTTGGATGCTATGATAATGATTATATAATGATTATATGATGATTATATGATGAATTTTGTGTGCCTTATATGTGTGTAGTTTTCGATTTTGATGATTGAACTTATATTCACCATTGTTACAATTTTGAAGGTTTTAGGCATAATCTTAAAATTTTGATTAAATGATTTAATTGTGTTAAAACTCTAAATTAACTTTAGATAATTAGAGTATTGCATGAGTTGTAATTTTCTGAATATTTGACTTTTTACGGAATCCAAATCGGAGGTCTGGAAGGCCTCCAACGATGAAAAATGCAGAAAATTCTGCATTCTGTCGGTCACAATCGCGAGTATTTTTTCATGTTTTTCGGTCGAAATCGTTTTGGCCATAACTTTTGATCCGTAAGTCCAAATCGAGTGCCGTTTGAAGCGTTGGATATCTGAAACAGAGGGCTATAACTTTGTTTCAGGAATAAAATAAATTTTGGAGATTATTTCATGGACGTTTTTGGGGTTGAAGAAGATGAAAATTATGTTGAAAAATTTAGAAAACAACAACTTTTTAGTAATGCATTCGTGCACGGTTTTCATCATAACTTTCAACTCGTGAATCATTTTGGGATGGGGTTTAAAGCATTACAAAGCTGACTCTAAGAGATATAATATGATGGTGATAAGTGAATTGATTGAGTATTTGATCGGTCACCATTTCCATTGAATTCCCGCCGCTAATCCGACATATTTTCATCACCTTGGTAAGATTTATGTTTGTTTTTAGTTGCATTTGAGTCAATTAGCATGTTTTGTTGGTTTGGTATTGCATTGCATTCGATTACAAGTTTATGTCAAAAAGATCTCGTTTATGCTTCGTTTGGTAGTGTCATTGTTACAGGTTTAAAAGCAAGAATGATGAAGTTCTGGACAGTCTGAAGGACAAAAATATGAAAAAACAGCAGGTCAACACGGGCACCCGTGTGCCACAACACTGCCCGTGTTGTTGATCAAGCAGAGCAGAGAGGGAGCAGAAAAATAGAGATCGACACGGGCACCCGTGTGCCACCACACGACCGTGTGGATTAAAACAGTGCATTAACACGGGCACCCGTGTGTAGGGACACGGCCCGTGTTGTTGCCACTGTAACTGATGCTGAAAATAATTAATGATGAAGAACAACACGGCCACCCGTGTGCCACCACACGGCCGTGTTGATTGGACGCAGCTTGGAAAACCTAATTTTTGCTGTGTGAATCGATTCTGCTCATTAAGGGTAGTTTAGACCTTTAGCTTGGAAGAGAGTCATCTGAAGCTATAAGAAGGCTTGGAAGAGAAAGAAGAGGACACCTTTTGACAGACGAACGAAAACATTGCATTGGAGAAGATAGCGAATACGACGGATTTGAAGACGGCGAGATTCAAGGGTATCAACCATTGAAGATCAAACTCTCCTAATTCTTTGTAATGTCTAATCTTTACTTTATGAGTTCTTTAAGTACTATGAGAGGCTAAAACCCCTGATGCTAGGGGGGTGGTCCTGATGTTATCGCATGCTATGAATTTGAACCAATGATTTCTTGATTACTATGTTACGTATTTCAATTCAATTGTGTGATGTTATTATGCTTTTGTATCGGACAAATACAAATTGATCTATGACTTCCAATAACAGGATTGTGATTGGTAGGGTTTTCACACAATTGGGTTTATGAATGCATCATCTAGGACTAGTAACTTTCGTAAATCACCGTAAACCTTGATATTTTGTATGATTAAAACCAATGATTAATTGAATCGACATTTGAGTAAGAATTGGTAGTTTAATAGTTTCTTCGTTAAGGACTTAAGTAAGAACATTTTGAGGTTAGGTGATTGAATGTTTCATATGTATTAAGGAAATCGGGACTGAATTCATAACTGGTTAACTCAACCACTCACCCTAGCATCTTTTATCTTAATCAATTATTTTTACTATTTTTGTGCTTACTATTATAAATTCCAAAACAACCAAACCATTATCCTTTTGTTCTGATAGAATCAAATTAAAATAAGTATTTCCTACGCAATCCTTGAGATCGATACTTGGAAATAAAACTCCTTATTACTACATCGGTAAAAATAGTACACTTGCTATTTTTCCGATAAGTATTATTCCTATGCCTACCGTATTGGTGAAGTTTTTGTTCATACGTTTGGTTAAGGAATTGTTGACACATCCCGACGATTTTGGTCATAACTTTCATTTCGTATTGTTGAAGTAAGTGGAAGGTAGCTCTTGGATCACTTCTTTATTTTGTCGCTTTTACTAGTGGTACCTTGCTCTGATCATGTAACATCGAGTTGGATTAAACGCTTACATTATTCCTTATGTTTGATCATGTTGAAGTCATAAGACTAATTTTGTTGTTGAGAATTCTTAAGATGTTGAGTTGATTGATTAGAACTCTCTTATTTTGTTATTGCAATTGAAGTTGAGAGTAGATGTTATTACTTGCTTTATCTTCTATAATTGTGATGATAATTTCGCTGCGATGATACTTAAAAATGGAAGTGAGTATGCAGTGACAAGTTATGAATATCTGATTTTATGAATATATAATACCGATCAGATGAGAAGGATGTCGTGTAAACATCCCAGGTATGATTCAGATAAGTAGGATGTCGTGTAAACATCCTTATTACAAATGTGTGTATTGAAATTTACTGTTGAAACCCGTGTTACGGAGTAGGTCATTTGTGTTATGAATGTGTGACACCCTATGTGATCTTATTTTATATTTAATTTATGCGATAAATTGTGAGTGAGGTTTAGGGTGTTACATTAGTGGTATCAAAGCAGGTCGGTCCGTCCGGCCAGGTTGTTTAATTATGTTTGTTCCCTAGTATGCGACATGTGTGTGAGAACACTGTCGATGCTTGTTTTGTTTTCCATTTGCAGGTTGGGAATGCAATAAGTGGGGGAGAAGCGTCTGCTTATCTTGAATGTTCCAATTGTATCGAGCTTAGACATTATGTTGTTGCATGCAAGAGTGCAGTGTTGGCTAACCTGTTTTGAGAATGTTGTGCTTTTCCTGAACCCGAAGAGAGGTTGGATTCGAGGATGGTGTTGGTTTAAAAATGGTGTGATCCTTGAGGGAATACAATCAGGTGTTCTCGTTGGTCGCTTCCTTGTGAGGGGGAAGGCGATGTTTTGGCTAGAGATTAGCCAGTGGTGTGTTGAGTATCCTGACGTGTTCCTTGAGGATGTGTATGGTTTGTATTTTGTTGGAATAAGTTGACGTTATTCTTGGAATAAATTGGTTGGAGTTAAACCAAGTGTTTACCAATTGTTTTGTTAAGTTGGTGCAGTGTGCCACAAATTGCAATAGCTTAGGCGATGTTAAAGATAATTCCTAATAGTGAAGATGACGTGGATTCAAGATTCATGTTTGTCGGTCAAGTTGGGAAGTCTTTAGGGAAAACGACTAGGTATTATTAGTGTTGTTTCTCAGAGAGTGGAGAGAAGTGTGACGACTAGTGTTATGCCAGTGGTGTGTGATTCCTGATGTTTTCCTAAAGATATATGTGACTTGCCTCTAGAGCGTGAATTTGAATTTGATAGAGGTGAAGAGTTGACGTTTGTATCAGCTAAGCAAGTGAGAGAAACTGTGAAGGATATGACACAAGTGTTTGTGATGTGAGCTTCGTTGGAAGCTAGAGGACAGGGAGTAGTTCATGATCTTCTTGGAGTGTGTGAATTTCCTGAAGTGTTTTCTGAAGACATCAGTGATTCGCCTCCAGAGCGTGAAGTGGATTTTTCTATAGACTTAGTACCTGGTACTAGTCCGGTGTCGATGACTCCTTATAGGATGTCTGCTTCAGAGTTGGGGAATTGAAGAAGCAACTAGAATATTTGCTTGAGAAGAAGTTTGTTCAACCAAGTGTTTCTCCGTGGGATGTGTCAGTGTTATTAGTGAAAGAAGAGGGACGATAGTATGAAGCTATGAGTGATTTGAGAATTGTATTGTAGGCATTGAAAGAGAACCATTTGTACGCAAAGTTTTTCCAAATGCGAGTTATGGTTAAAGAAAATGAGTTTCCTTGGTCATGTGATTCTAGTGGTGGTATAGTTATGGATCTATCGAAGATAGATGTCGTGTTACAATGGGAGACTCTGAAGTATGCCACTGAGATTAGAAGTTTTTCTTGGATTGACTGGTTACTACAGGAAGTTCATTAAAGATTTTTCAAATTTAGCATTGTCGTTAACTCAGTTGACTCGAAAGGGTCAAGCGTATGTTTGGGATGTGCATTGTGAAAAGGGTTTCCAAGAACTCAAGAAGAAGTTGATGTCTGCTCCAATTTTGATTTTGACGAATCTAAGTGAGTCCTTTGTTGTATATTGTGATGCTTCGAAGATGGGTCTAGGAGGTGTGTTGTTGCAAAATGGTCAAGTTGTTGCTTATGCTTAGAGGAAGTTGAGATTTCATGAAAGGAATTACCCTATGCATGATTTTGAGTTGACAACAATGGTATTCATGTGGAAGATTTGGAGGCACTACCTATTTGGCTCAAAATTCAAAGTGTTCAGTGATCACAAGTGTTTGAAATATTTATTTGATGAGAAGAGTCGAATATGAGGCAGGGGAGATGACTTGAACTTTTGAAGGGTTATGATTTTAATTTGAGTTACCATTCGGGTAAAGCTAATATTATAGCTGATGCGATGAGTAAGAAGTCTTTACACAGGTCGATGCTTATGGCTCGAGAATTAGAACTAATTGAGCAATTCAAAGATATGAGTTAGTGGGTGGAGAAACTCCTAACAATGTGAAGTTGGGTATGTTGAAGCTGACGAGTGGTATCCTTGAAGAGATCAGAGAAGGTCAGAGATCTGATTTGAGTTTGATAAATCGTCTCACATTAATCGACCAAGGTAACGAATGTGATTTCCGAGTTGATGAAAATGGTGTGATGATGTTCAGAGATAGAATTTGTGTTTTTGATGTACCCAAATTTAAGAGGAGTATTCTTGAGGAGGGTCACAGAAGTGGATTGAGTATTCATCCTGATGCCACAAAAATGTATCAAGATTTGAAGATGTTTTGGTGGTCAGGAATGAAGAAAGAGGTTGTCGAATTTGTGTATGCTTGTTTGACCTGCCAGAAGTCAAAGATCGAACATCAGAAGCCGTTGGATCTGATGCAACCATTGAATATTCTAGAGTGGAAATGGGATAGTATTTCCATGGATTTTGTAACAGGTTTTCGTAAGACTTCAAAGGGATGCGATTCAATTTGGGTGATTATGGATAGATTGACCAAATCGGCTCATTTTGTACCAATGAGGACAATTATCCTTTGCAGAAGCTGAATGAATTGTATATTGATGATATTGTGAAGTTGAATGGTAATCCTTCAAGTATTATATTAGATAGAGATCTGAGATTTACATCGAGGTTATGGGAGAGTCTGCGTGTGTCGCATCCTATGCCTACGTATCTCGTCTGGAACGAGAATCAGAGCTGCCGTAGTTCGGCTCACGCACGCCAAACAAGACACACACAAACACAGGCAAACTGGGAGCCTGAATGCCAATCACTGGACTTACATCAGCATCCGAACCAAAACACACACAAGAAGGCAAACGTGGAGCCCGAAAGCCAATCACTGAACTTACATCGGCATCCGAACCAAACACACGCACACTGGAACCCGAATGCCACTCGATGGACTTACATCAGCTTCCAAGCACACAACAACCAACAAGTTAATAGGGAGTCGGGAACTCAAGCCTATAACTGTCAAGCACACACACAAAAAAGGAAAAAAGTGCCCGGAGAGACCTCGCACGGTCTCCTGCCTACGTACCTCATCTGGTATGAGGATCAGGGCGACGTAGTTCCTCTGAACGGGAAAGAAATTCTAGCCAGAAACCAAGGGGAGACACACTACTAGGGAGCTGTACTCGAGCCTAGTGTTATCATGCATCATTGCCCTATGTTATGGTTCCTATCTACTTGCACAACAGCAAACTAATCCTAACCAGGAAAAGAAAAACACACAAGCATACACAAAACAAATCAAACATTCACATAGCACACACTATATCCAGTCAAGTGAGGCTCAAACAAGGGTGGACTGCCGAGGCAAGTCATCTGTACAAGGCAGTGTTCGCTCTTAACCCTGACATTGAGAGTCAGGGTGAAGCAGATGAAAGGTGAGTGAAGATGAGACTTCACATCTCTTATCCCTGTCCAGGGAGAGCTTCAGACAAAGGAGCGTGGGTTCAGAATGGAGGAACCCTTCTACACTCAAGACTCTGACTCGACTGTACAAATGTACAAGATATTGGGTTAATGTCCCAATGCATCAACACAGTGGTGTGAGCAGAGGGACGACTCCACAAGAATAGCGGGGGATAGATTGCATATCCCTTGGATTTTGCCAATTGCCTCATAGAGGTCTTTACCTGCTTGGGGACAAATTTAAACAATCACAAACATCGCCTCTTAAGGAGGACTTCAGACAGTTGCCTAGCTAAACAACAAGCCAGGTCTTCCAGACTACATGGAGACAAGAGAATCTACCTCAACTGGTTTATACAACCAAGCAGCAGCACAACAAGTTCTTAAAGAACTAAAGCGACTATGGTACCTGGAATCAATCAAGCACAGTCAATATCCCAGTCACATAGTCAAAACAGACAAGCCAACATTAAACAGCAAAAGTCAAACAGTTAATATGTACAGTCAACCAATGCAATGTGCAAAGCACAATCAACTCAATTGAGTCAAGCATCCTTCAAAACAACACAAGTTAGTTTACAACAAGCAACCAAACTTAATTCAATCAACTTGCATTTTTCTCCTTAAGGCATTTGCATCTCAACCTGAAAATCCAAACCAAACATGAGAAACAAGACCACTAGGCCAAGCCTAGGGTCCAAAGGAGATGAAATAATCAAAACAGCAAGTGAAAATTATCGAAAATCACAATCAATCAATTTAGAAACAAATGCAATTGGTCCCATGCTCATACCCATCACCATTATCATTTCATGCATAAAAGAGCACCAAACATGCAATTTGCAACTTCAAAAGACCAAACAGAATGATCAACATCAAATCCATACCAAAACAATTCAATAAATTCCACAAAAATTCCAACCTAAACAGGACAAATTCGATGAGTATCATATCAATTTTCAGCTCATTTGGATCAATGGAAGTATGGAAATTAAATTCACTAAGTTCAGACAAGTTCAAGCAAGCCAACACAAGGCATCAAAATAATCATCATCTTCCAAAAATCATAAATCAGTGACAATACATGATAAATGAATGGGATCAAAACCACAATGACCTATAATGTGTCTACAATGCACATGTCAAATTTCACATCCATCCAATTAATCATGAGAATTTCACAAATCAAATGCCAACATGTGTCACAAAATGTCACAAAATGATCCAACAGAAGAGAAAATTCCAATCAATTAGGAAATGCAAGCAATAAATCCAGAAAAATTCACATGTGATCTCAACATACATAGGCTCATTCATGCAAAAAATTGGCTCAATTCAACATCCCTAAGCACATCAAATAAAATCATGAAGTTCATCAAGCTTGGTGTGACACAAATTGTCACACCTCTAATCAAAAAATCATATCTCAATAACCAAGTATCCAAAAATTACAAACTACACATCAAAATCACCATCAAAGTGTCCAGAATATGCACAAACAATTTCATCCATTTCTTTGAAAGCATCATCATTTTATGAATGATATGGCAAGACATGTACAAATGTGACACATTCAATCAATCTTTAAGCAATTTAATTTTTTACACGTGCACAAAAATTACAAAAATCACCATTAAATTCTACACATTACAAGGAGCATGGTGAAAAAAACCTCACAAAGTTTGGACAAGAAATGAATCATCTATGAATTTTTCAAGATCAAGCATCAAAATGGAAATGAAATAAGAAAAAGAAATGAAATGAAATGAGAAATTAAATGGAAAATGGCATTCTTGTAATATTTAAACGCCAGAGCAAAACGGCGTCGTATCATTTAGAAGCCATGGCGCGTTCCTATTGGACAAGGCGCGCGGGAAACAACTTTTGAAATCAAAGCCAGGCTGAAGCGGATCTAACGCGTGCTTATCATGTTCTTCACCAAGAACAATTCCAAAAATTTCCAGAAATGATGAACATCAAATCTCAACCAAAATCTACAAACTCTATATCAAAAGAACCGTCTCAACTAGCACATCACGAATATGTAACTAATTTAACCTAACTCTAAGCATAGCAACGGGATCGAACGATTTAAGTTTGCACATCAAAACTTCAAAACACGATTTCTCACACTACACTCAACTGAATCACAAACCACAAGCATCATGTTACTCTACATGGAGAGATCTACAAAATCCATATCTCAATTCACACAATAGAGGAATTCGAAAAATCACCTTATGATGATGGCAGATGTTGATTTTGATGTTTCCACGTGTAAAAGCTAAAAACAGATGCAGTACAATGGCGAGGAAGGTGAATGCAATGCTTAGCTCGATCCAAAACAGCTCCAGATGCAAGAACTAGCAAAATGCCATTGTTGTGCAAGCTTTGGACAGTCGTGATTTGGCAAGGTTATGGCATGGATCTTGTGAAACAGTTCCTCAACTCCACCTGTAGAATGCAGATCCAAGAAGAATGATGCAAATTGATGAAGATTTGGATGAGAAATGATCAAAAATGTGTGATGAAGTTTGAGAGAATTTGAGAGAATTGGAGGGAAATTCTGTTATGATTCTTGGAGAATGAAATGTGGTTAACAATTTCTGTTACAATTAGCAACTTATACCATCTCCTAAATCCATCTCTTAATCCAAATTAGCAAATTGGCTTGATTAGCATAATTGCATTTTTAGTGAAAGTCCAAAAATGACCTTTCCAAATATTCAATGCAACAGTAAAATAACAGTTGGAACAAGTCACATTGGCCATTTGGAGAGTGTTGGAATTGGTCTTGTGTGAAAAATCCAAGTATTTCTCAAAATCACATGTTCACACCAAAAATTCAAAAGAATCCACTTGAAATTTGACTTTTTGCCTTGACCAATTTTGATGAATTTTGATTATGCATCATGAAAGTACTTGTGAAATGGGGTTTTCTCAAAGAAAGATCACCCAAATTGGCCATTCCATGTGAAAGTTATGCCACTTTGAATTTAGGCATTTTTGAAAAATGATTGGACTATAACTTGTCAACCATACATGAGAAATTCAAGTTCTTGGACTTTTTAGAAAGGTGAGAGCAAGATCTACAACTTTCATGTTGAACAAAATTTCATTTGAAGCATTTTTGGACATGTAATTTTGTGGTGAAAAACTTTCCATTTTTGGAAACTTTCAATTACAAGTCACTTTCTATTTTTGGAAAGTTTTCATCTGACTTTATTTTCTTCATTCTTGATGTTTGCAATGTCAAATGAAACTTGTTTAGACATGAATGAAATGTCTCTTTCCCTCTCCCACCTCCAAATCCATCAATTCAGGCACAGTTGACCACATTTGACTTTTCTAACTGATAGATGAATTTGGCTGTGCACTGATCAAGTTGAGCCCCAATCTTCTGATGAAATGGCTCAATGATGAAACCCTAGCCTCCATAAGCTCAATATATTCACAAGATGATCCCCATATCCATTGTAGACCCCATCTCCTTGCCATGCCCTGATTGGCCCAATGCAGATGATTAGACTGATTAGGGTTGACCAATGGTCAAAACCCTAATCTCAAAGTATCTGATCAATCTCTTGAATCTCTTGGATGATAACAAGACCATGATGATGATGATGTATCATTTCAACCAAGACAAAGATCAATCTCCTTGAGAATCACAAACCCTAATTTGAACCACCACCCTCAGATAGTTAGTGACCAGTCCATTCAATCAATGAAACCCTAGCTTGCATCATGACCTCTTATCTTCTGACCAAGACTTTTGAGGATGACTGGCACAATGTAACCACATGATATGCAATATGCAATGCCTAATGACCTAGAAAAATGCAATGCAATATGTTTAGCTAGTCCCAAGAGAGGAGGGCAAATTTTGAGGTGTTACAGCTGCCCCTATTCAATCCACTGTGAACCTGTTGATATGAATAGCCTCGGCTTTCAGATGATCAGGATGAAGAGTGATTGAATACCAAGAACAGACGAACAATTTGCACTCTGATGGGAAAATAATTAACAATGCCTGTCAGAATCGGCAAAGAAACAATCTTGAGAAAACCCGTCTGGTACGGTGAAAGTCGGCCTGATCACCGAAACAGCAACGTCGACCTGGATACCAAAATAAATGATAACACAGGGATAACCATGGCCTGAACACCACATCCGTTGGGGATTATTATTTTTCTTTTTCTTTTCTTGAACCCCAAAACTTTCTTTTGCGCAAATGATCCCGGATCATTGCATTTGAACCCCGACATCTTGTTTGCCAAACTGATGAACCCCATTCTCCATTTGAACCCCAGTCGCCCGACGATAACTTGTAATCGCCATTGTGAACCCCGTTCTCCAGAAAACACCTCGTGTCTCCTTTTCTCCATTTGAACCCCGCTCTCCAATTTCTTGTGATAATTCCGTTGGCAACGTCAGAAATAACACCAAAACACCACTCTGATGGCGACAATATCAGAGGGTACACCTTCAACCAGACACTTACTGATGACTGGGAGGAAACTCGACGTTTACTAGACATCGAACAATGATGTTTACTCGACATCGAACAATGATGTTTACAGGACATCGAACAATGATGTTTCCTGACACCAAAGAAAACTCGACCAGACACTTACTGATGACTGGGAGAAAACTCGACGTTTACTGGACATCGAACAATGATGTTTACAGGACATCGAACAATGATGTTTATTGACACCAAAGAAAACTCGACCAGACAGAGATCGACACGACACTTACTGGTATCGCAGGGATGACATCTCCATATGTCCTCACCAGGTAAACGCTTGCCGGGGAATAACTGGGAAATACTGGTGCTCCAAAATCCCGATGCTGAACTCCTCAGAGTAACATCTTCCAATCTTCCATCTTGCACGATAGAAATCTTCCTCCAGTATCGCACTACTGGGGAATACCACTGACCTAACGTCACAATGCTGAACTCCTCGGAGTATCATCTTTACTGACCGGCAAAACCCATTCTCGAATGGTAACCACGGCTCAAGTCGCGCTGATCGCGCAACATTCCCATCTCTGTCCGACGGAAAAGTCTCCTCCAGTATCGCGCTACTGGGGAATATTGTTGACTTACGCTTGCAACGCTGATGTTGATCTTCCAACCAGCGAAACCACCTCTCAAACGGTAACCACGGCTTGAGACTAGCTCATGCTTGCAATGATGCATGATTGATTTTTCTGCGTAATGCTCCATAATTATGGAAATGCTACGCGATTCATTATGCAATATGCTATGCTTATTCTACATGATGAATACATAAAAAAGGCATCCCCCTCAAGGGACTCTTCCGGGGAGCTCGAGACACTCTGCTGAGGAACTCGTCAACACTCCGATCTCCACCCTGCTGGGGAATAGCACTGCTGTTGGGAAAAGGCAACCCTTTGCTGGGGAAAAACCTCCTTTGCACCCAATCCGCTTGGGGAATTGCTGGGGATAGAACCACCAACGCTTTGTGGGGATACAACAGTCTTTGACTTGCTGGGGATATCAATCCCGACTCTGCTTGAAGAACCATCGCACACAGATACTTCCGCTGGGGAAATTGCAACCTTCAGGCCTGGCGACTGGGGAAGCATCGATCTGAAACCTGTTGGGGATAACCATCCTGACCCTGCTAGGGAGACCTTGAATCTGCCGGGGGATTAGTCATTCTGACTCTGCTTGGCGATTTGAGGAAAGTCCGGTACTGAACACCCTTCGACTTATCGAACCTTGGCATTCAATGTCCAATCCCAATGTCAGCTTTCCACTTTTGAGAACTCCCAGACTCATCTGGACCTTTTCTGCTCCATCATCTTGTATTCCAAACCGCTCCGTACTCGACGGAAAGCGAACTCCTGGGACTTATACAGACTTTTCAATCTTCAGACTTTGAAGAGTCTTCTTGATTAATTCCAAGGATCGTCGTACGTCTCGTCGTCGTCTTTTCGTCATTCTCGTTCATTCATCCCTGATTGGACTCCATGGGGATTTGTTTTGTATAAGCGTCCACATCACGACCTGCAAGTGAGTGAAAATATCTAACAGTTCCTGCAAAACAGATCGTTAGATAAAACCGTGCCCCAGGCGTGTCAAGATTTCAACACTTGGGTCACTCAACCTTCCGAATAAGATTTCAAGCTTCAATCTTATATACATGCATTGGAAGGGGCCTGTATGTCTTAAAATGCAAGATTCTTTATCAAAAATATCTGGATGTTTTTGCAATCAAAGCGGTAATGAAAAACAAAAACAAAATCATTTGACTGAATATGCATTTTATTGATGGAAAAGTGTGGCTCAAATGAGCAATACAAAGGAAGCAATTCCTGAAAAGAGGTAATTGCGCACAAAAGGAAAAATCTATCCTAATGGCAATGTGAAACCCGTGATCTCATCGAGTTCCAACTCAGTTACACCCCATATGTCCTCAGACTCTCCGTGCTTTCTGCCTTCTGAACAAGACGATTCCGATTGATCCCTACCGGGTATTATCCATGATGCTTTAACCAAAGCGCAAACGATCATGCCAGACGCAGTTGTTCGTTTCAATCCCTCTTTTGCCTGGACCGCCCTTTCGGGTTTTCAGTCCACCGGGATACCCTTTTTTGCCCAAGTCGCCTTTTCAGGTTTTCGACTTGCCGGGTGTACAGTTTTTTCCATTTTTATCCCTAACTTTTGCCCGAACCTTTCTTCTGTTTTTTGGTTCGCCGGGATGCCCACTTTTGCCTGGACTATTTTCTTCTTTTCGTCCAACGGGTCTCTTTATACGAAGTATTTTTTAACTGCGTTCGCATTCACAGGGGATGGAAAATCTTCGCCATCCATGGTCGTTAACAACAAGGCTCCGCCAGAGAAGACCTTCTTGACCACGAATGGACCTTCATAATTGGGTGTCCATTTGCCCCTTCGATCGTTTTGAGGAGGAAGGATCCTTTTCAGCACCATATCACCTACGTGATATACCCGAGGTCGCACCTTTTTGTCAAAAGCACGTTTCATCCGCTGCTGGTACAACTGCCCATGACAGATGGCCGCCAACCTCTTTTCTTCAATCAGGCTCAATTCCTCGTACCGGGTCCTTACCCATTCAGCCTCTTGCAATTTCACGTCCATCAGGACTCTCAAAGAGGGAATCTAAACCTCAACAGGTAGCACGGCCTCCATCCCATATACCAACGAGAAAGGAGTTTCCCCAGTAGATGTGCGCACCGAAGTTCGGCACCCAGGATACAAGCTCCGTACTCAGCCACCCTCGTTGGTGCATTCAAATATCATCCGGGCAACAAAAGGAATGCGAGATCCTGTTGGCGTAACCAAAGCAGTACTAACTCCTTCACATCAACCCCATCAGACATCAGAATCCGTTCGGATTCAGGGTCAGGCCCCTCCTCCGGGATCGGTTACTCTCAATCTTTCGATTTGAGCACCTCGAGATGTCCTCATCAGGGAACTCAAACTTCCTCGGTTGATAATCCTCCACGGGTTGTTGGGCGATTTAATCGGACAATACACTCCCCTCGATTGCTTTCTGGGAGGTATACTGAATATCGCATTCAATCAAAATCATTTGCCCTCTTGCAACCCGTCCGGTCACTGCTGGCTTCTCAGATATGTACTTGATCAGATCCATCTTGAAAATCCACAAAGTGGTATGAACCAGCATACACTGTCTCAGTCGGCGAGCAGCCTATGCCAAAGTACATCAAGTTTCCTCGAACAGTGAATGTATTGTTTCACAGTCGGTAAACTTTTTGCTAAGGTAAATTGCATGCTCTTTTCGACAAGACTCGTCATGCTGATCCAATACACCTCATAGACCCCTCGAGGGCTGTCAAGTACCAGATTAACAGTCTCTCTCCATAGGGAGGCAACAAAATCAGAGGCTCCTGCAACTCAATCTTTTATTTCAATATGCCCCTTGGCAATCATTATTTCACCTGACCGTTTGATCTTTTTTTTGAATGGGTTCCCACGTGGCTGTTAGGTGAGATGTGAACCATGATATGTAGTTCAATCTACCCAGGAGACCACAAACCTCTCTTTTTTATTCTCGGTTCAGGCAATGTTTTATTTTTTTTATTTTTTTTAAAGCAGGACCAACCTCGATTCCTCTCTTACAATGAACCCCAACATCTTACCGGACCGCACTCTGATAGTGCACTTATTTGAATTCAACCTTAGTCTGAATTATCTCAACCGGTCCAACAGCTTGCCCCGGTCTGCCAGATGCCCCTCTTCTGGTTTAGGGACTTTGCTATCATGTCATCAACATAGCATTTGATTCCATGATGAATCATATCACGAAACAAAGTCACTCTGATACGCGGCACCGGCGTTCTGCTTCTCTAGAGGACAATCTTCTCCCCATGGTAGCTTGTGCACAACGACATTGGTACTTGACCCTGGCATATCCTGACACGACCAGGCGAAGGTATCCACATGCTCTTTCAACAGTGCTACCATTCGGCTCTCGACTCACCTCCAAAGCGGCCCCAATTTTTATTTCCTTTCTGACCTCGGCAGTATACAGGTTAACAAGCTCAACTTGCCCCTCATGCGGCTGAATCACCTCCTCCTCTTGTTTCAACAACCTGGCTAATTCCAGCAGATCACAATCTTCTTTGCCTTCTTCTTCGGCATGATAGATCGGATTGTCGAAGTCATATGAGGTGTAACCAAATTGTTATCAATGAGATCCGGAAAATTGTTTTTTGAAGTCGGAACGAGACAAACCAAAAAGATGAAAAATGAAAATAAACATTGCCATTTTTTTTTATTTTTAAAACTGCAAAAATAAATGAAAAACAGGGAACACCGCTTTTAATTGAAAAACATCCATTTATTTATGATGCAAATGTTGCAAAATGAAACATGAGGTGGCCCTTACAATGAACCATTGCGTGTCAGGCAACATGTATGACTTTCATGCATATAAAATCAAAACAGAAATTATTACTCTTCCGGATGAGTGACAGTGATGATCTTTTTAGGCCTTCCAGTTCTGGATTCCCATCCCTGGTGCGCACGGCTTTATCCAACCATCAAACTCGTAGTTACTGTCAGTCTCTTCACCTACCGCACAGGCGTGATCCGAATCTTCAGCAATTGCACCCACCATCGCCTGACCATGTGCCGGCATGGGATTAGCATTAACATTCGGAGATGGTGCAAAATTGATGGCCTTGGAGTCTACCAAATCCTGGACAACATGCTTAAATGCCCTACAGCCCTCAATGTTATGACCTGGTGTACCAGAATGGAATTCACACTGGGCGTTCTCATCATAGTTAGGAGGCCTTTGATCTGATCTCATCGGAACCATCGTCCTCGGCTGAACCAACCCAAGATCCATCAGCTTCTTGAACAGAACAGCATATGTCACGGGTGGCCTATCAAAATGGCGATCAATCCCTTTTCCTCTCACTTGGTAGCCATCTCTCTGTGCTCTCTGTTGAGGTGGCTGACGTTGCTGTCGTACTGACTGATTACCAGCAGGGGTGGTTACCGCAGCAGTGTGTTGGTAGTAACGATCCCCACCGTGTCCCCTTTGGGCATACACAGCACTTGATTCTCCCTCATTCTTCCTTTGGCCATTTCCGAAGGGCTTCTTCGATCCTGATGACGAAGCATTACCACCCTGGATCTTCCCCATTCTTAGCCAACTTTCAATTCTCTCCCCAGCCACCACAATGTCAGCAAAGTTAGTGACGGGACAACCCACCATTCTTTCAGCAAATGCCCCCTGCAGGGTACCCATGAAGAGATCAGACATCTCTCTGTCCACCAGTGGAGGTTGCACTCTGGCAGCCAACTCCCTCCACCTCTGAGCATATTCTTTAAACCCCTCATTATTCTTCTGAGACATACCCTGCAGCTGGGTACGACTCGGAGCCATATCAGCGTTGAACTGATACTGTTTAAAGAACGCATCACCAAGATCCTGCCAGCTCTTGATATCAGAAGACTTCAGCTTGGTGTACCACTCCAAGGATCCTCCAGACAGACTGTCTTGGAAGAAGTACATCCAGAGCTTCTGATCTGTTGTGTATGCAGAGATCTTTCGGACAAAGGCTTGAAGGTGAGTTTCTGGGCAGGAACTTCCATTATATTTGTCAAATGAGGGCGCTTTAAACTTCTGTGGGATCACAACCCCCTCGACTAGCCCCATATTTGACATGTTGACAACCCCAGGAGTGGCATAGCTTTCCAAAGCTCTGATCTTTTCAGCCAGCAATTGAATCTCCTTATTCTGTGGTTGGGCACCATACTGGCCGAACGGTTCGTTGTGCATGGAAAACTGATCCGCTTCTCTGTCTTCCTCTCTATCATCTTCCACCCCGAAGAAAGGCGGGAACAGACTGTCCTTCATATTCTGACCAGGTTGACCACCTATGGCAGCGCCAAACCCACCAACATTATTATTTACCATACCCACAGTTGCCCTTTTGCCACCATCTCTAGAACCACCCAGCCCCTGGTCGGAGACACCATCCAGGTTAACACCGCTGTTAGCAGCTGAGGCCCGCTCGAGCTTCTCAACTTTGTCGGCCAAAGCTTTCTGACCAACTGCAAACCCTTGCATGATGTTGATCAGTTCGTTCATCTTATCCTTCAGCTCGAGAATATCGGTATTTGGGAGATCCATCAGTCTGGGAGTATTGCGTCGCGTGAAGTATCTGTGAGGGCGTGTTGAGTGCAAAGGTACAACTCTACGAGCACGAGCAATGATTCCTGCAGCAATCAAGCACGTTAGAACTGATCCCTGCAAAACAGCAAACAGGTTAATATGCATGAATGCAACGTCTATCCATACGAGGAAGCTTCTGTCTTTCGATCCTGGTTTCATCGAGACAGATAAAATTTAGACAATAGCATTCTGAAATTCAAGATGTCTCTCAACCAGATTCTCAATCAATAATACTCCCCATATGGCTAGACATAGGTTCGATGCAGATGAATGCAAAATGAGAATGATGCAGATGTATGAATGCAATGCATTTCCATCCTCCAAGTCCTCTGATCATCTGTTGCTCTGAATCACAACCCTGATCTCTGAACCGATCACAACCATCTGAGGGAATATGTAACCACAAATCCAACTCAAAGGGTTCCGAAATAAACGGAACTGAAAGGTACATCATCATCATCACCAGACAAAACTCTGAGCAGATACCCATAACCATCTCTGAATCGGCCCGGGGAATCCTGAAATAAACGGATCCCCACTGATAAATAACACGGACAACACTTCGGCGTCTCAGAACTAAATGGCCATAAATCCGACTTATAAATAGGACTCTGATCAACGGAACCAATAGTCACCATCAAAGTCACCATCTGAACATGCATCTGAAAGAATCACCCTCCCCTCACAGGTAAATTCTAAATAGGTTATCCTAAGGCGGATAATAGTCTCGACAATCGGGCAGAGATACTCAATGGGTTTGCCCTTTCGGGTGTGCCATTGTAGCTCTCCTGAGATCGTCTAAACCAAAGATCCGGGAAATGATCGGTCACCAGAGTCAATAATCCAAAAGAGGTAACCCAACCAGAGTGGAAAACCCCACTGAGGAAGAGCACTCTCAGATGAACCTCGTCCGGCTTGTGGTATGTCACGTCGCAACAGCATGCCCAACCGACACGTGAGGAACGTGAGACCACACTAATCCTAGGTGTACACTCGGGCCTGGGTTTTAGCCCCACTCAGAACACCCACCCCAAAACAGAGGAACCACCTGCGTAGAGGACGGCAACATGATAGTATGATGCATGCAAATATTTATGCAAATATATACACAGTCAGAATAATAAATGCAATAAATAAAGCGACACAAGCAACCTAAACTATCCTAGAACGCTAGGAGAGACTCGCTTAGGGAAGATGGACCAGCACAGGTCAACATCTTGTTAAATCCCCAGCAGAGTCGCCAGCTGTCGCATCCTATGCCTACGTATCTCGTCTGGAACGAGAATCAGAGCTGCCGTAGTTCGGCTCACGCACGCCAAACAAGACACACACAAACACAGGAAAACTGGGAGCCTGAATGCCAATCACTGGACTTACATCAGCATCCGAACCAAAACACACACAAGAAGGCAAACGTGGAGCCCGAAAGCCAATCACTGGACTTACATCGGCATCCGAACCAAACACACGTACACTGGAACCCGAATGCCACTCGATGGACTTACATCAGCTTCCAAGCACACAACAACCAACAAGTTAATAGGGAGTCGGGAACTCAAGCCTATAACTGTCAAGCACACACACAAAAAAGGAAAAAAGTGCCCGGAGAGACCTCGCACGGTCTCCTGCCTACGTACCTCATCTGGTATGAGGATCAGGGCGACGTAGTTCCCCTGAACGGGAAAGAAATTCTAGCCAGAAACCAAGGGGAGACACACTACTAGAGAGCTGTACTCGAGCCTAGTGTTATCATGCATCATTGCCCTATGTTATGGTTCCTATCTACTTGCACAACAGCAAACTAATCCTAACCAGGAAAAGCAAAACACACAAGCATACATAAAACAAATCAAACATTCACATAGCACACACTATATCCAGTCAAGTGAGGCTCAAACAAGGGTGGACTGCCGAGGCAAGTCATCTGTACAAGGCAGTGTTCGCTCTTAACCCTGACATTGAGAGTCAGGGTGAAGCAGATGAAAGGTGAGTGAAAATGAGACTTCACAGCTCTTATCCCTGTCCAGGGAGAGCTTCAGACAAAGGAGCGTGGGTTCAGAATGGAGGAACCCTTCTACACTCAAGACTCTGACTCGACTGTACAAATGTACAAGATCTTGGGTTAATGTCCCAATGCATCAACACAGTGGTGTGAGCAGAGGGACGACTCCACAAGAATAGCGGGGGATAGATTGCATATCCCTTGGATTTTGCCAATTGCCTCATAGAGGTCTTTACCTGCTTGGGGACAAATTTAAACAATCACAAACATCGCCTCTTAAGGAGGACTTCAGACAGTTGCCTGGCTAAACAACAAGCCAGGTCTTCCAGACTACATGGAGACAAGAGAATCTACCTCAACTGGTTTATACAACCAAGCAGCAGCACAGCAAGTTCTTAAAGAACTAAAGCGACTATGGTACCTGGAATCAATCAAGCACAGTCAATATCCCAGTCACACAGTCAAAACAGACAAGCCAATATTAAACAGCAAAAGTCAAACAGTTAATATATACAGTCAACCAATGCAATATGCAAAGCACAATCAACTCAATTGAGTCAAGCATCCTACAAAACAACACAAGTTAGTTTACAACAAGCAACCAAGCTGAATTCAATCAACTTGCATTTTTCTCCTTAAGGCATTTGCATCTCAACCTGAAAATCCAAACCAAACATGAGAAACAAGACCACTAGGCCAAGCCTAGGGTCCAAAGGAGATGAAATAATCAAAACAGCAAGTGAAAATTATCCAAAATCACAATCAATCAATTTAGAAACAAATGCAATTGGTCCCATGCTCATATCCATCACCATTATCATTTCATGCATAAAAGAGCACCAAACATGCAATTTGCAACTTCAAAAGACCAAACAGAATGATCAACATCAAATCCATACCAAAACAATTCAATAAATTCCACAAAAATTCCAACCTAAACAGGACACATTCAATGAGTAGCATATCAATTTTCAGCTCATTTGGATCAATGGAAGTATGGAAATTAAATTCACTAAGTTCAGACAAGTTCAAGCAAGCCAACACAAGGAATCAAAACAATCATCATCTTCCAAAAATCATAAATCAGTGACAGTACATGATAAATGAATGGGATCAAAACCACAATGACCTATAATGTGTCTACAATGCACATGTCAAATTTCACATCCATCCAATTAATCATGAGAATTTCACAAATCAAATGCCAACATGTGTCACAAAATGTCACAAAATGATCCAACAGAAGAGAAAATTCCAATCAATTAGGAAATGCAAGCAATAAATCCAGAAACATTCACATGTGAGCTCAACATACATAAGCTCATTCATGCAAAAAATTGGCTCAATTCAACATCCCTAAGCACATCAAATAAAATCATGAAGTTCATCAAGCTTGGTGTGACACAAATTGTCACACCTCTAATCAAAAAATCATATCTCAATAACCAAGTATCCAAAAATTACAAACTACACATCAAAATCACCATCAAAGTGTCCAGAATATGCACAAAAAATTTCATCCATTTCTTTGAAAGCATCATCATTTTATGAATGATATGGCAAGACATGTACAAATGTGACACATTCAATCAATCTTTAAGCAATTTAATTTTTTACACGTGCACAAAAATCACAAAAATCACCATTAAATTCTACACATTACAAGGAGCATGGTGAAAAAAACCTCACAAAGTTTGGACAAGAAATGAATCATCTATGAATTTTTCAAGATCAAGCATCAAAATAGAAATGAAATAAGAAAAAGAAATGAAATGAAATGAGAAATTAAATGGAAAATGGCATTCTTGTAATATTTAAACGCCAGAGCAAAACGGCGTCGTATCATTTAGAAGCCATGGCGCGTTCCTATTGGACAAGGCGCGCGGGAAACAACTTTTGAAATCAAAGCCAGGCTGAAGCGGATCTAACGCGTGCTTATCATGTTCTTCACCAAGAACAATTCCAAAAATTTCCAGAAATGATGAACATCAAATCTCAACCAAAATCTACAAACTCTATATCAAAAGAACCGTCTCAACTAGCACATCATGAATATGTAACTAATTTAACCTAACTCTAAGCATAGCAACGGGATCGAACGATTTAAGTTTGCACATCAAAACTTCAAAACACGATTTCTCACACTACACTCAACTGAATCACAAACCACAAGCATCATGTTACTCTACATGGAGAGATTTACAAAATCCATATCTCAATTCATGTAACACCCCAAATATTGTTAGAGTAATTTAAATATTATTTGATATGATTATTGGAAGGTAAAAGGAATTATTAAATAATATCGGGAATTATTATTATTATTATTATTATTATTATAGGTGTTATTTATTTTAATAATAATTAAATAATAAAATAAATGGAATATGAAGAGTGGAAGGGTAAAAGTGGAAATTTGATAAGAGGCCAAAGGGAGAACTCAGAGTGTTTTCACGTATTTTGCCTCAGAGTCAGAGAAAGGGGGAAACGCTGAAGAGGAAGAGAAGGAAGAGGAAAAGGCCAAAGACTGCTCAGAGCTTCCTTCAATCCAAAGAGGTAAGGGGTCTGAACCTTATTAAACAATAATATGCTGAAAATGGTGAAATATTGGATGAACGAAATTGGGATTTTAGTCGAAGGAATTCGTAGAAATTATATGCCATGATGTTAGGATTGTGAAATCGAATAGGAGACTAATTGTACTAGATGATATGAGTGATTTTGTGCGAAATTTGGACTGTGGAAGGATGAATTCGGATAGATCTCGTAGTAGAGAAAGCCATGGCAGATCTGGAGATCTGGTTTCTGGTCATACGCGTATGGCACTAGGCAATACGCGTATGAGATGGCCTGGTACGCGTATGGCACTAGGCAATACGCGTATGGATGAGGAAGATGGAATTTTGAACGTGAAATGGTCTCTGGTGGTACGCGTATGGGGAAGTGATACGCGTAGCATACGCGTATGGGAATGGCCAATACGCGTATGGATTTGGTCAGGCGTGGGCAATACGCGTATGGGCATAGGCAATACGCGTATGGGCAGAATTGTGGTCTTTCCTGGGCTGTTGTTGTGCAGTTTTGGTTGTTTAGGCTGAGCGAGGTAACTTAGCTGATGCATAGTATACGAGGGATCATTTCCCGTTGCCTTGAGTGGTATAGATATTAGTAGAGTGTGATAATACTGTGTTTGATTATGTGGCATGATGTGATATGCTTTGTGATAGAATGTGTTAATGATGATGATAACATGACTATATGATGCTGTTGTTGCTATGTTGATTATGATGCATGCTTGGTGTGCATGCATTCATGAAAGGCCGATGCCTAGTGATGAACGGACTGAGTTCCAATGATGTTGTTGACTCCGGGCTTGTTGAGAGGCTTGGTTCCTTGCGGGGAACTCGGATTCTATGGTGATGAATCTGGGAGTGGTGATCCTGTAGTTGGTCACAAAATGGGTATACCGAGTCGTGTTGAGTCATGCATGGGTGTGTGCATTGCATTTGATATGTTGTTTTGTTGATGTTCATGAATATGTTGATTATGATGATTATGATGAGCTGTGTTGGCATATGTGAAATATATTTATGTTTATATTTCTGTCGTTATATTATTATTTAATAATGTGATTCTCACCCCTTCTGCATGTGTTTATGTTCATCTATGATGAGCAATGTGCAGATAAAGAGGAGTAGCTATTGTTGAGGTTTGAAGAATAAGTGTAGAGTTATTCTACAGAGTCGAGTCAAATGCTCTGGTCATGTGACACCGGGGTTATGGGATTCGATAGATAATTGATTATTATTTACGTTGTTTATGATGACTAACATGTTGAGACGTTTTGGTTGAGATAATGTTGAACCATTATTATGAATTGTTATATGATGAATGATACTATTTATTGTTGTTGTCCGCTGCGAAGTTTTAATAAAATAAATAATATGTTTTATGTTGTGATGCGATAATTGTTATGTTGTAAGAAATGTAAACTCTTCTACATGTTGTACTCTGATAATTTATTTAAATATGTCGTTCGGGTAGAAGGGTGTTACATTAGTGGTATCAGAGCATGGTCAGTCCAGTCGAGTCATAATGTGATGTTTTCCCTGTTGGTCGATTAGTGTAAATGACACTGTCGATATTTAACGGTTGTAGTTGTGTCGTGCAGAGTATGGCTGGAGAAAATGACCGTGCGATTGCTGAGGCTTTGGCTGCTATGGCGCAGGCTATGCAGGCGCAGCAGAATCCGCCGGTCGACGAGTTTAGGAATTTGGGAAGGTTTCTGAAGAATAACCCTCCTACATTCAAGGGGCGCTATGATCCAGATGGTGCTCAGATTTGGCTGAAGGAAATTGAGAAAATTTTCCGGGTGATGACGTGTACTGAAGCACAGAAGGTGCAGTTTGGTACGCATATGTTATCTGAAGAGGCTGAAAACTGGTGGGATAACACTCGACAGAGGATTGAAGTACCAGGTGCTGAGATGACTTGGGAAAGGTTCAAGACGGCCTTTCTGGAGAAATATTTTCCTGCTGATGTGCGATGTAAGAAGGAGATGGAATTTCTGGGACTGAAGCAGGGTAACATGTCTGTTGCTGATTACGCTTCGAAGTTTGAGGAGCTGGTGCAGTATTGTCCTCATTATAATAATGCTGATGCTGAGGAATCCAAGTGTGTCAAGTTTGAGAACGGGTTGCGTCCCGAGATCAAACAGGGCATTGGTTACCAGGAGATTCGTAGGTTTCCTACACTGGTTAACAAGTGCAGGATATTTGATGAAGATAGCAAGGCTAGGACTGCTCACTACAAGAGTCTTAGTGAGAAGAAGAATAAGGATCGTGGTAGTCCTTATGCATCTCCGAATGGTAAAGGTAAGCAGAAAGTGGTAGATGCGAAGAAGCCAAGTGGGGGAGGATCTCCCATAGCTGGTAAATGTTTCAAGTGTGGCGAGCCAGGCCACTGTGCTGATAGCTGTGCCAAGAAAGTGCTGAGATGTTTCCGATGCGGTCAGGCTGGTCATAGAGTTACGGAATGTAAGGATGCTGGTCCGACATGTTTTAATTGTGGCGAGAAAGGCCATATCAGTTCGCAGTGCTCGAAACCGAAGAAGGCGGCTACTGCAGCTCATACTACTGGTAGGGTGTTTGCTCTGAGTGGGACTGAAACTCCTAAAGAAGATAATCTGATTAAAGGTACTTGCTTGATTAATAATGTTGAATTGCTTGCTATTGTTGACACTGGTGCTACTCATTCGTTTATTTCGTATTAGTGTGCGACCAGGATTGGTGTGATTATGTCGTCCCTAGGCGGAAGTATGGTGATAGATACTCCTGCTAATGGTTCTGTGAAAACTTCTGTTGTCTGTCGAGGTTGTCATTTGACGATCTTTGAGAGAGAGTTCGTGGTTGATTTGGTGTGCTTACCTTTGCACCAAATTGATATTATTCTGGGAATGAATTGGCTAGAATTCTATGGGGTGTTTATCAACTGCTATAGGAAGACGGTGCGGTTTTCTGAAGTTGGTGAGAATGATGAGGCAAGATTTCTATCTGCTAGGCAGGTGGGGGAATTTGTGAAAGATGAAGCTCAGATATTCGCTTTATTTGCGTCTCTGCAAGCGGATAAGAAAGTGGTGAGTGTAGATTTGCCTGTTGTCTGTGAATTTCAGGATGTGTTTCCGGAGGATGTAAGTGAATTACCTCCAGAACGTGAAGTCGAATTTGCCATTGACTTAGTACCAGGTACGAGTCCGGTGTCGATGTCTCCTTATAGAATGTCGGCAACTGAATTAGTTGAATTGAAGAAGCAACTTGAAGAATTGCTTGAGAAGAAGTTTGTGCGTCCAAGTGTTTCTCCTTGGGGTGCACCAGTATTGTTAGTGAAGAAGAAAGAAGGTACGATGAGGTTGTGTGTCGATTATCGGCAGTTGAATAAGGTGACTATCAAGAATCGGTATCCATTGCCGAGGATTGATGATTTGATGGACCAGTTGGTTGGAGCGCATGTTTTCAGTAAGATTGATTTGCGGTCGGGTTATCATCAGATCCGAGTGAAGTCAGATGATATTGCGAAGACTGCTTTTCGTACGAGGTATGGTCATTATGAATACACTGTGATGCCGTTCGGTGTATCTAATGCTCCAGGTGTGTTTATGGAATATATGAATCGTATATTTCATCCGTACCTTGATAATTTTATTGTGGTGTTCATAGATGATATATTGATATATTCTAAGACGGAAGAAGAGCATGCAGGACATCTGAGAATGGTTTTACAGGTGTTAAGAGAAAAGAAATTATATGCAAAGTTATCTAAATGTGAGTTCTGGTTGAAGGAAGTGAGTTTCCTTGGCCATGTGATTTCGAGTGGTGGGATTTCTGTTGATCCTGCTAAAGTTGTTGCCGTATTGCAGTGGGAGACTCCGAAGTCTGCTACTGAGATACGCAGTTTTCTAGGGTTAGCTGGTTATTATCGCAGATTTATTGAGGGCTTCTCTAAGTTGGCATTGCCGTTGACGCAGTTGACTAAGAAGGGTCAAGTGTATGTGTGGGATGCAGCTTGTGAAGCGAGTTTTGTTGAGTTGAAAAGGCGGTTGACCAGTGCTCCAGTGTTGATCTTGCCTAATCCTGGTGAGTCCTTCGTTGTTTATTGTGATGCTTCTTTGATGGGTCTTGGTGGTGTTTTGATGCAGAACGGTAAAGTTGTAGCTTATGCTTCTAGACAGTTGAAAGTTCATGAGAGGAATTACCCTACGCATGATCTAGAACTTGCAGCTGTTGTATTTGTGTTGAAAATGTGGAGGCATTATCTGTATGGTTCCAGATTCGAAGTGTTCAGCGATCACAAGAGTCTGAAGTATCTGTTTGATCAGAAAGAGTTAAATATGAGGCAGAGAAGGTGGTTAGAATTACTGAAAGATTTTGACTTTGAATTGAGTTATCATCCCGGTAAGGCTAATGTAGTTGCAGATGCGCTGAGTAGAAAGTCCCTACATATGTCTATGATGATGGTTCGGGAGCTTGAGTTAATTGAACAGTTCCGTGATATGAGTTTGGGTTGTGAAGTTTCCGCTGATAGTGTAAAGTTGGGTATGCTGAAGTTGACTAGTGGAATTCTGGAAGATATTCGGAATGGTCAGCAAGTTGATGTCGCTCTAGTTGATCATATTACTATGGTTAACCAGGGTAATGGTGGTAATTTTGAGATTGATGAGAATGGCATCCTGCGATTTAAAGGTAGAGTTTGTGTTCCTGAGGTGTCTGAATTGAAAAAGAGTATTCTTGAAGAGGGTCATAGGAGTGGATTGAGTATCCATCCAGGTGCAACTAAAATGTATCAAGATTTGAAGAAGTTGTTTTGGTGGGCTGGTATGAAAAGAGATGTTGCTAAGTTCGTGTATGCCTGTTTGACTTGTCAGAAGTCAAAGATTGAACATCAGAAACCGGCAGGTATGATGCAACCTTTGAAGATTCCTGAATGGAAGTGGGATAGCATTTCCATGGATTTTGTGACGGGATTGCCGAGGACAGTGAAAGGTAATGATTCTATTTGGGTGATTGTGGATCGATTGACTAAGTCGGCGCATTTCTTGCCGATGAAGATTAATCACTCTTTAGAGAAGTTGGCAGAGTTGTATATTGAGGAGATAGTGAGGCTGCATGGTATTCCATCCAGTATTGTGTCTGATAGAGATCCCAGATTTACTTCTAGATTTTGGGAAAGTTTACAGAAAGCGTTGGGAACTAAGTTGAGGTTGAGTTCAGCTTATCATCCTCAGACTGATGGTCAGACCGAAAGAACTATCCAATCCTTGGAGGATTTGTTGAGAGCTTGTGTGTTGGAGCAGAGTGGTTCTTGGGATAGTTATTTGCCGTTGGTGGAGTTTACTTATAATAATAGTTTTCATGCTAGTATCGGTATGGCTCCATATGAAGCATTGTATGGTAGGAGGTGTAGAACTCCATTGTGTTGGTATGAATCAGGTGAGAGTGTTGTACTCGGACCTGAGATTGTGCAGCAGACGACTGAAAGGGTTAAGATGATTCAGGAGAAAATGAAGATTTCTCAGAGTCGTCAGAAGAGTTATCATGATAACAGGAGAAAGACACTTGAGTTCCAAGAGGGAGATCATGTGTTCTTGAGAGTTACTCCGACGACGGGTGTGGGTAGAGCTTTAAAGTCTAAAAAGCTTACTCCGAGGTTTGTGGGTCCGTATCAGATTTTGAAGAGGGTTGGGGAAGTGGCGTATCGGATAGCTTTACCGCCGTCGCTTTCTAATCTACATGATGTGTTTCATGTATCTCAGTTGAGAAAATATATTGCGGATCCTTCGCATGTTGTTCAGTTGGATGATATCCAGGTGAGGGATAATTTGACCGTTGAGGTGTTGCCAATTCGGATAGATGACCGAGAAGAGAAGACCCTGAGAGGTAAGAAGATTGCTCTAGTGAAAGTTGTTTGGGGAGGTCCAGCTGGTGAGAGCTTGACTTGGGAGCGTGAAGATCAGATGAAGGAGTCGTATCCGGCTCTATTTGCTGGAGGTATGTTTTCGAGGACGAAAACTTCTAAAGTGGGGGAGAGTTGTAACACCCCAAATATTGTTAGAGTAATTTAAATATTATTTGATATGATTATTGGAAGGTAAAAGGAATTATTAAATAATATCGGGAATTATTATTATTATTATTATTATAGGTGTTATTTATTTTAATAATAATTAAATAATAAAATAAATGGAATATGAAGAGTGGAAGGGTAAAAGTGGAAATTTGATAAGAGGCCAAAGGGAGAACTCAGAGTGTTTTCACGTATTTTGCCTCAGAGTCAGAGAAAGGGGGAAACGCTGAAGAGGAAGAGAAGGAAGAGGAAAAGGCCAAAGACTGCTCAGAGCTTCCTTCAATCCAAAGAGGTAAGGGGTCTGAACCTTATTAAACAATAATATGCTGAAAATGGTGAAATATTGGATGAACGAAATTGGGATTTTAGTCGAAGGAATTCGTAGAAATTATATGCCATGATGTTAGGATTGTGAAATCGAATAGGAGACTAATTGTACTAGATGATATGAGTGATTTTGTGCGAAATTTGGACTGTGGAAGGATGAATTCGGATAGATCTCGTAGTAGAGAAAGCCATGGCAGATCTGGAGATCTGGTTTCTGGTCATACGCGTATGGCACTAGGCAATACGCGTATGAGATGGCCTGGTACGCGTATGGCACTAGGCAATACGCGTATGGATGAGGAAGATGGAATTTTGAACGTGAAATGGTCTCTGGTGGTACGCGTATGGGGAAGTGATACGCGTAGCATACGCGTATGGGAATGGCCAATACGCGTATGGATTTGGTCAGGCGTGGGCAATACGCGTATGGGCATAGGCAATACGCGTATGGGCAGAATTGTGGTCTTTCCTGGGCTGTTGTTGTGCAGTTTTGGTTGTTTAGGCTGAGCGAGGTAACTTAGCTGATGCATAGTATACGAGGGATCATTTCCCGTTGCCTTGAGTGGTATAGATATTAGTAGAGTGTGATAATACTGTGTTTGATTATGTGGCATGATGTGATATGCTTTGTGATAGAATGTGTTAATGATGATGATAACATGACTATATGATGCTGTTGTTGCTATGTTGATTATGATGCATGCTTGGTGTGCATGCATTCATGAAAGGCCGATGCCTAGTGATGAACGGACTGAGTTCCAATGATGTTGTTGACTCCGGGCTTGTTGAGAGGCTTGGTTCCTTGCGGGGAACTCGGATTCTATGGTGATGAATCTGGGAGTGGTGATCCTGTAGTTGGTCACAAAATGGGTATACCGAGTCGTGTTGAGTCATGCATGGGTGTGTGCATTGCATTTGATATGTTGTTTTGTTGATGTTCATGAATATGTTGATTATGATGATTATGATGAGCTGTGTTGGCATATGTGAAATATATTTATGTTTATATTTCTGTCGTTATATTATTATTTAATAATGTGATTCTCACCCCTTCTGCATGTGTTTATGTTCATCTATGATGAGCAATGTGCAGATAAAGAGGAGTAGCTATTGTTGAGGTTTGAAGAATAAGTGTAGAGTTATTCTACAGAGTCGAGTCAAATGCTCTGGTCATGTGACACCGGGGTTATGGGATTCGATAGATAATTGATTATTATTTACGTTGTTTATGATGACTAACATGTTGAGACGTTTTGGTTGAGATAATGTTGAACCATTATTATGAATTGTTATATGATGAATGATAATATTTATTGTTGTTGTCCGCTGCGAAGTTTTAATAAAATAAATAATATGTTTTATGTTGTGATGCGATAATTGTTATGTTGTAAGAAATGTAAACTCTTCTACATGTTGTACTCTGATAATTTATTTAAATATGTCGTTCGGGTAGAAGGGTGTTACAATTCACACAATAGAGGAATTCGAAAAATCACCTTATGATGATGGCAGATGTTGATTTTGATGTTTCCACGTGTAAAAGCTAAAAACAGATGCAGTACAATGGCGAGGAAGGTGAATGCAATGCTTAGCTCGACCCAAAACAGCTCTAGATGCAAGAACTAGCAAAATGCCATTATTGTGCAAGCTTTGGACAGTCGTGATTTGGCAAGGTTATGGCATGGATCTTGTGAAACAGTTCCTCAACTCCACCTGTAGAATGCAGATCCAAGAAGAATGATGCAAATTGATGAAGATTTGGATGAGAAATGATCAAAAATGTGTGATGAAGTTTGAGAGAATTTGAGAGAATTGGAGGGAAATTCTGTTATGATTCTTGGAGAATGAAATGTGGTTAACAATTTCTGTTACAATTAGCAACTTATACCATCTCCTAAATCCATCTCTTAATCCAAATTAGCAAATTGGCTTGATTAGCATAATTGCATTTTTAGTGAAAGTCCAAAAATGACCTTTCCAAATATTCAATGCAACAGTAAAATAACAGTTGGAACAAGTCACATTGGCCATTTGGAGAGTGTTGGAATTGGTCTTGTGTGAAAAATCCAAGTATTTCTCAAAATCACATGTTCACACCAAAAATTCAAAAGAATCCACTTGAAATTTGACTTTTTGCCTTGACCAATTTTGATGAATTTTGATTATGCATCATGAAAGTACATGTGAAATAGGGTTTGCTCAAAGAAAGATCACCCAAATTGGCCATTCCATGTGAAAGTTATGCCACTTTGAATTTAGGCATTTTTGAAAAATGATTGGACCATAACTTGTCAACCATACATGAGAAATTCAAGTTCTTGGACTTTTTAGAAAGGTGAGAGCAAGATCTACAACTTTCATGTTGAACAAAATTTCATTTGAAGCATTTTTGGACATGTAATTTTGTGGTGAAAAACTTTCCATTTTTGGAAACTTTCAATTACAAGTCACTTTCTATTTTTGGAAAGTTTTCATCTGACTTTATTTTCTTCATTCTTGATGTTTGCAATGTCAAATGAAACTTGTTTAGACATGAATGAAATGTCTCTTGCCCTCTCCCACCTCCAAATCCATCAATTCAGGCACAGTTGACCACAGTTGACTTTTCTAACTGATAGATGAATTTGGCTGTGCACTGATCAAGTTGAGCCCCAATCTTCTGATGAAATGGCTCAATGATGAAACCCTAGCCTCCATAAGCTCAATATATTCACAAGATGATCCCCATATCCATTGTAGACCCCATCTCCTTGCCATGCCCTGATTGGCCCAATGCAGATGATTAGACTGATTAGGGTTGACCAATGGTCAAAACCCTAATCTCAAAGTATCTGATCAATCTCTTGAATCTCTTGGATGATAACAAGACCATGATGATGATGATGTATCATTTCAACCAAGACAAAGATCAATCTCCTTGAGAATCACAAACCCTAATTTGAACCACCACCCTCAGATAGTTAGTGACCAGTCCATTCAATCAATGAAACCCTAGCTTGCATCATGACCTCTTATCTTCTGACCAAGACTTTTGAGAATGACTGGCACAATGTAACCACATGATATGCAATATGCAATGCCTAATGACCTAGAAAAATGCAATGCAATATGTTTAGCTAGTCCCAAGAGAGGAGGGCAAATTTTGAGGTGTTACAGCGTGCTACTTTGGGTACTAAGTTGAAGTTGAGTTCTTCTTATCTTACATAGACGGACGGTCAAATAAAGAGGACTGTCCAATCTTTGGAGGACCTATTGAGGGTTTATGTGTTAGAACAAGGAGGTACTTGTGATAACTACTTGTCATTGATTGACTTTACCTATAACAACAGTTTCTATTCTAGTATCAATATGACCATATGAGGCATTGTATGGTAGGAGATATAGAACTTATTTATGTTAGTATGAGTTAGGCGAACATTTTGTGCTCGGACCTGAGATTGTTCACTTGACGACTGAAAAGATCAAGATGATCCAAGAAAAGATGAAAGCATCGCAGAGTCGTCAGAAAAGTTACCATGACAAGAGGAGGAAAGCGCTTGAGTTCCAGGAGGGAGATCACATGTTTTTGAGGGTTACGCCGGTAGCTGGTGTTGGTCGAGCTTTGAAGTCTCAAAAGCTCACACCACGTTTTGTTGGCCGGTACTAGATTTTACAGAGGATAGGAGGGGTGACCTATATGATTTTTTTGCTGTCGCTGTTTGCTAATCTTTCATGATGTGTTTCACGTGTCTCAGTTGAGGAGATATATTTCGGATCCATCTCATGTGATCCAAGTGGATAATGTGTAGGTGGGAGATAATCTGACTGTTGATGTATCACCTGTGCAGATAGAGGATCGGGAAGTGAAACCGATTATGGTAAAGAGGTTGCCTTAGTGAAGGTAGTTTGGGGTGGACCAGCTGGTGGGAGCATGACTTGAGAACGTGAGAAGCAGATGAAAGAGTCGTATCCGACTCTATTTTCCTCAAGTAATTTTCGAGGGCAAAAATTTCTTAAGTGGGGGAGAGTTGTAACACCCTGAATTTAATTAATTAATTAATTTGAATTATTTAGATTTTTATATGATTAATGGGTATTTTAAATTAATTGTGTATGATTGTGGGGGTAGGTATCCTTGAAATAGAAGTATGGAGGGAGTAAGAGTTTGGTATATTTGTTGATAATTAATTAAAATTTTAATTAGTGATTGAAATAAATAGTAGTGTTTTATTCGAATTAATTAATTAAATAAATGAAAATCACTAGAATATGAGCATCTTAATTAAATAATAAAATTTAGTTACTTTACTTATTTAATGGGAATAATGATTTTTTTTAATAATTAGCCTATAACTATTTTATTTAATTGGTTGTAATAAAATAGAAGAGTAGAAATAGTAGGGAGAAAAAGAAGAATATTATTAGTATTATTTTATTAAAAGAAAATTAGAGCCAAGAGGGGTATGGTGGTAAATAATATGATAAGTAAGGGCAATGGTGGAAGTTCCTAATTGAGGGGGATTAGGTTAATGATAAAAAGGTTAGTAAGAAAGTTTGGAGGATTTTACGTAAAATAGAATTTTATGGTGAGAAGAGGCAAGGGTTAGGGCTAAAGGAAAACTCCATTGTTAGAGCTTGGAGTATGCATCTTGTTGGAAAATCTAAGGTAAGGGTAAAAACTTATTCCAATAGTAAATGGTATGATAGAATGATAGAATGGAGGAACCCTTAACCTCCTTAGGGTTTGGTGTTTTGATTCATAATTTTAAATTTGGATGCTATGATAATTATCATATGATGATTATATGATGAATTTTGTGTGCCTTATATGTGCGTAGTTTTCGATTTTGATGATTGAACTTATATTCACCATTGTTACAATTTTGAAGGTTTTAGACATAATCTTAAAATTGTGATTAAATGATTTAATTGTGTTAAAACTTTAAATTAACTTTAGATAATTAGAGTATTGCATGAGTTGTAATTTTCTGAATATTTGGATTTTTACGGAATCCAAATCGGAGGTCCGGAAGGCCTCCAACGATGAAAAACGCAGAAAATTCTGCATTTTGTCCGTCACAATCGCGAGCCTTTTTTCATGTTTTTCGGTCGAAATCGTTTTGGCCATAAGTTTTGATTCGTAAGTCCAAATCGAGTGTCTTTTGAAGCATTGGATATATGAAACAAAGGGCTATAACTTTGTTTCAGGAATAAAATAATTTTGGAGATTATTTCATGGACGTTTTTGGGGTTGAAGAAGATGAAAATTATGCTGGAAAATTTAGAAAACAACAACTTTTTAGTAACGCCTTCGTGCACGGTTTTGATCATAACTTTCAACTCGTGAATCATTTTGGGTTGGGGTTTAAAGCATTACAAAGCTGACTCCAAGAGATATAATATGATGGTGATAAGTGAATTTATTGAGTATTATTCCTATGCCTACTGTATTGGTGAAGTTTTTGTTCATACGTTTGGTTAAGGAATTGTTGACACATCCCGACGATTTTGGTCATAACTTTCATTTCATAAGTCCCATTTTGATGGGGTTTGAAGCGTTAGAAAGCTAACGCTCAGACCTAAAACATGATAGTTATTGTTGAGATGTTTTAATAATATTCACATGCCTTTTTTATTAATAAATATATTGGTGTATACGTTTGGTTGATGAATCGTTGCATTGTTGTAATATCATTGTGTGCTAATTATTTTGTTATGTCGATGATGTTAAGATGTTAATGAGTTGTTGTTGTTTGTTGATATTATTCATGTGGTAACATGAATTGGTTGTTGCATGATGAATGGGTGATGCATAAATGATGAGATGTGTGTGGGGATCCTTCAGGTGAACCTTATTGTGTTAATGCATGTTATTTGAGAGTCATGCATCTTGGTGTACGGGCTTCAGTCCAATTTTGGTGAGCCTCGATTCTATGGTGATGGGTCGGGTGCGAGTAGCTAATTCTTATTATGAGGGATTAGTGAAGCGTTACATATGTTGATGGTAACGATTTTTGGTGAGCCTCGATCCCATGGTGATGGATCGGGTGCGAGTAGCTAATTCCTATTATGGGGGATTAGTGAAGCGTTACCTATGGTGATGGTAGCGATTTTGGTGTGCTCCGATTCCAAGAGGGAATCGATCCTATGGTGGGGATCATGGAGTGAGATGAACCTGAGTGTTCATTTTGGTACCATGTGCATGTTGAGTCGGTGTTGAGTACATTACATAAGTGTTGCATTTGTATTGATTGTTGTCGATGTGTTGTTGGATGAGATGTTGTTGCATATGATGTTAATGATAATTGAGAAATGGATTTGTATGATGTTGATGATAATTGAGATGTTGTCGTGTATGATGTTGATTATGATTTGGATGTAAGAATGTGATATATTGTTGTGCATGATTGTGTAGATGTTGTACTCTATTCTTTATTCTATATCATTATTATTGAAATGAGTTCTCACCCCTTCTGTTTGAATGTTGCCTTTACATGGGCATTGTGCAGATACTCAAGAGTAGTATTGCTGAAGTAAGTGGAAGGTAGCTCTTGGATTACTTCTTTATTTTGTCGCTTTTACTAGTGGTACCTTGCTCTGATCATGTAACATCGGGTTGGGTTAAATGCTTACATTATTCCTTATGTTTGATCATGTTGAAGTCATAAGACTAATTTTGTTGTTGAGAATTCTTAAGATGTTGAGTTGATTGATTAGAACTCTCTTATTTTGTTATTGCAATTGAAGTTGAGAGTAGATGTTATTACTTGCTTTATCTTCTATAATTGTGATGATAATAATTCCGCTGCGATGATACTTAAAAATGGAAGTGAGCATGCAGTGACAAGTTATGAATATCTTATTTTGTGAATATATAATACCGATCAGATGAGAAGGATGTCGTGTAAACATCCCAGGTATGATTCAGATAAGTAGGATGTCGTGTAAACATCCTTATTACAAATGTGTGTATTGAAATTTACTGTTGAAACCTGTGTTGCGGAGCAGGTCATTTGTGTTATGAATGTGTGACATCCTACGTGATTTTATTCTATATTTAATTTATGCGATAAATTATGTGTGGGGTTTAGGGTGTTACAGCGTCACTGAACTAAAACCTCCCCAGCCGTTGTTAGGGATTTACATCTTTAGATTTCAGGTATTCCCAACTATTGCTAGGAAGCGTCACTGAACTAAAACCTCCCTAGTCGTTGCTAGGGATCTACATCTTTAGATTTCAGGTATTCCAACTGTTGCTAGAAAGCGTCACTGAACTAAAACCTCCCCATCTGTTTCTAGGGATTTACATCTTTAGATTTCAGGTATTCCCAGCTGTTGCTAGGAAGCGTCACTGAACTAAAACCTCCTCAACCGTTGCTAGGAATAATTGTAGCGGTGTATTCGTCACTTTATGATTAATTGACTAAATCAAAAACAAAGCATACAAAGATAGAGTCGCCACCGCACTTTTATTTATCCAAAGGAATGGCTAAAAAGCGAACAAAAGCCTAAGAAGTTTTACACATAGAAAACTAATGAAAGGTCAGAGATCTGGGTAAGGGGGTAGTTATGCAAAGGGAAGGTGTTAGGCACCCAAAGCATCCTAGGTACTCCTAGGGAACCCTTTTCACAAATTGTTGTAAAATTATTTGTTTATGAAATATTTTTGTGCAAACACTGATTGGGAGGATGAGAAAAGAATGTACAAATTTTATTATTTTTGTGTTTGGATGGATAACCATTGCCTACGTACCTTTACAGGATCAAAACCTCGTAGTTCGGCTAAACGATTTCCAAAAACATGGGTGGATTCATTTTAAAACAAAAGCCCTAAGGTCTTTCATTATCCACGGGAGAAAACTCAACCTATACAACCACAAGTCCACCATGTGAGAAAAGCTTCAACTTGCTAGTGAGGGACCATGCCCTATAATAAGCAAGGAAGTCTTACAATTCAATCATTAAGGACAAAAGGTGATATTCACATCAACCACTAAGATAATTGAGATCTATGGGTAATGTATGAAAACTTATCAAGAAGTGGACAAGGGCCACAGAACAATTGAATGAGTGGAATTAACCATTTAGGATTATTCACAAAATGAAGTCAAAGTATGATTAGAATTCAATTCAAAAGAAGTATTATGAAAATGAAGTTTGAAAATCAAAGGCTTAAGGCCTAGGTTTCTAATTTGAAAAGAAGTGAAAATGTTTGCACAAAGTTTTCCTGGTTTGGGTTAACATGCAAATGGAGGTTTGAGGAACAAAAAAGGTGGGAGGTTAAGGGATGTAAAACTTCTTAGATGTTCACCTCTTGAGATCATATATAGATGATCCAAGTGATTCCTTTGGAAAAGGCAACAAGTGATAACAAATAAACAACATAAATGGATACCGGATGCCAATCAATGGACTTACACCAATCTCACAAAACCAAAATGGATACCGGATGCCAATCAATGGACTTACACCAATCTCACAAAACAAAGAAAACATGGATACCAGATGCCAATCAATGGACTTATACTAGTCTCACAAAGCAAAGAAAACAAATGCAATAAGCAAGAGGAAACAAGTTGCCAATAAATGGTCTTACACTCGACTCCAAGGAAATGGGATGCCAATCAATTGTCTTAGTCCCAACTCCCACCAGATCATAGGAAACAACTGCCAATAAATGGACTTACAATTGACTCCTCAATGGACAAGACAAAATGTCACAAAGTATGAACAATGATCATGAAATGATATACAATTAATGAAAACAAATGCACAGAGGCACACACAAACAATTATGCACATATGGGCAAACAAACAACAAGCAACCAATTAGCACACACTATACACAATCAATGGGCTCAAGCAAGGTTAGGCTTTAGAAACAAGCCAACTGGAATGGGGTGTTTTGAGTTCTTAACCCTAACATTGAGAGTTAGGGTGAAGCAGATGAAATGGAGATGAGGGTTGTGCCTCATAGCTCTTATCCCTGGCCTGGGAGAGCTTTAATCAATAGAAAGTGTGGGAGTTCAGAATGAAGGAACTCTTCTCCACAAATGATGGACTCTATAAGATCTTGGGTTCTTATTCACAATGCATTAACACATGGTGTGAGCAAAGTGAATGACACAACTGAATAGCAGGGGATGGATTACACATCCCTTTTATCTGCCAATTGCCTCTTAAGAGGACTTTACCTGCTTGGCACAAAATTAAACAAACAAAAACATGGCCTCTTAAGGAGGGCTTCAGACAGGTGCCTGCCAATAACAGCAGGTCTTCCAGACTACATGAAGATTAGGGATTATACCTAAGTGGTATGCCAACCACAAGCAAAAGCAAAGCAAAATTCAAATGAACTTAAAGCAACTTAGGTACTTGTGAAAACAACTAAACAAATCAGTACAATATTCAGACCAACAGACAACTGTCAATAACAAACAGACAATCCCAATGTACAAAATGCAAGCCATAAGGCAAACTCAAGTGAATTATCAACAACCTACAAAACAGCAAATGTTAGCAATCAAAAGCAAATATCAACATTCAAATGATGAAGCAACATTAACCATGGAATTTGGATGCTTGAACCTGAAATTCAAAGCTCACATGTAAGTACAAACCACTAGGTCAAAGCCTAGGGTAAAAGGTGAAGAAAAAATTCAAAACAGGAGCTGAAATTCAACACAATGCAACTTCAAACACATATTAACATGTCCAAAAAAGGATCACATCAAAATCATCAAGAAAAAGCATTTCATGATCAAAAGAAGTCAAAGACAATTTCAAAGCTCATATTTGGACATCATGAATGAAAATTCCCAATCAAAACAGAAATGATTCAAATAATTCTGGAAAAAATCATGAGCAGTCAACACATCCAATACAATCATCATATAAAAAATCAGAATCAACAGAAGTCATTTGATATGGAAATTAAATTGCATAAGTTGATCAACCAAATGTGTGACACAAATTGTCACACCATGTTAACACATACACAAAACAGGAATGGAGCATGGGAAAAATGTCAAACCAAAACCAAAATGTCAACTAACATGTCAAGAATCATCATGCAAAATTTGGTAGCAATTGGATCAATATCAAGCATTTCACAATAGAAAGAGTAAGGCAAGGTCACAAATGCACATATGATCACAAAGTCTAGCACAAATCAAAATCCAGGAAGTGTAAAATCATGAAACCAACATCATAAAATTCTATACAAACATAGGATCATTTTGCAAAAAGAATGGGATTAATTGGATGAATTTTCAATTAGTTATGGATTTTTAAAGTTGGAGAAAAAAAATTGAAATGCAATGAAGTATGGCATGGAAATATGGAGGGAAAGCTGAACATGAGAAATTAATTTGAATTTATGCTATCACCAGGATTCGAAGCGTGTAATTGGAAAAATGAAAATAAAACACAAAAACGCAAGCGCCAGGGATCGAAGGGAGAACCAACGAATCAAATTCGCCTGGGCGTGTGTTCTTGAACAAGAACCCTAACGCCTGCTAGCGGCGGACAGATGCGGATGCTACCATGAAGATCTTCATCTTCTTCATGAAGATGATGATGAACAAGATGAAGTTCATCCAATTTTTTTCCAGATTTTCCAGAATTGCTCAGAATTTCAAAAATTTTATACCAAAACGAAGCTCATGCAAAGGAGATTATAGATCAAGCATCAATTCATCCTAATTCAACATGATTCATGCAAATCGAAGCAAATAAAGTTTGACATTCAAAACTTCAATCAAGCATATCTCTCTCAATTCTTATCCAAATCGCACAAAATTTATATCAAAACGATCAGCAACATGAGATCTACAAGAATATATGCATGAATTGCAAAATTAAAAGGTTCGAAACTTGACCTCTTGAAGAGCAGAATCTTGGAAATGCACGATCCACTGCTTGTAATGATCCAAATCCACTTTATAACACTTGTAATGATGTTTGATGAAGAAAAGGAAGCTTGAAAACGTGTAGATCTAGCTCAAAATAGAATTTCCATCTTCAACTTCATGAACTTGATACACTTGGTTCTTGCACGAATTCCATAAATCAATGCTTGATCTATACTATTTCAGTACCAGTGAACAAGAATATGAAATAAAATTACAATGTTATTTGGAAAAAATTTGAATTATGAATGAGAGAATATTTTGGAGGGAGAGAGAATTTGGATCTTGAAATGGTGAAAAATGATTAACCCCCCCCCCCCCCCAAGTTCTGTTATGTTTAGGTATTTATATGCTTTCTTAATCACCTTGCTAATCCATGATTAATTTGGTTAATGAAAATAAGGTGTTTTTGCAAAAAATCAAAATTGCATGGTGCATGTAGTAAACCCACGTGAACAGTACCACTTCCTTCATCAAAGTCACTTAAAATCATCTTTTAAACACATTGGCAATGGTAGAAAGTTCCCATGTTGCACCATTTTTGAATTTTGCAATTTCCCTCCAAAAAAATCATGGATTAACAAATGATTATGTGATGATATTTTATGTAATGTGATGCATGATTTGGAAATTATAGGTCAAGAGAAGAATATTGCAAAAAGAACCACTCAATTTGGAGCTATGAATCAAAAGTTATGCCCATTTGAAATCCCATGCACACTTGGCAATGATTGGATCATATCTCCTCAACCATTCATCAAATGCTCATGATCTTGGACTTTTTGGAAATGGGAGAAAGAGATCTTCAACTTTAATGTTGGACAAAATTTCATTTGAAGCTTCTTTGATGTTGGAAAGTTGAGTTGAAGTTGGATCAAAAACTTGCCATTTTTGGAAAGTTGAAATTATAGGTCACTTTCCATTTTTGGAAACTTTTGACTTGACTTCAAATTCTTCAACCTTGATCTTTGGCCTGATGAATAAGCATGATTTGGACATGAATGGGATGAAGAAACTCAATTCTCACACTCAAAATCCACAGTTGACTTTTCAGTTGACTGCATAGGTCCTTAGATGACCTGGAAATGTCCTGATGAATTTGGGGCCTCAACCACTTGGGAATTTGCTCCAGAGTGAACCTATAGCTCACATGAGCTTCAAATAATGATCACATGATCCATATCCGATGGAAACTTCATCTCTCTTTGTACCATGAATTCACCTGAATTGCCTTGACTGTTGACTGCTTAAACTGCAAGACAAATGTTAGATGACATATTTTTGTACATTTTTGGTTAGTGATTAAAGGAAAAGAAATGATATACAAATGCAAGCAATGCTTGGTGATCAAGAACCACTCTCAAAAAGATATCCCCCCCACATGGAAGTAAGTAAGGTGTCTAATGATCCTTGAGGCAATGCAATGTTATGATATGATGCCATGAGGGATCTTAGGGACAAAATTGGGATCTTACAGATGCCCCTATTTAAGGTCATTCTAGCCGGAGAAGTGAAGGTTAAAATCTTCATCTCGACGCGGTAGAATGGGCTTAAATAACAGTAATGAGACAAATTTTGGTCCATAAGAGACCTCATGATGCAAATGTATGAATGCAAAAGAAACAAAACTCTGTGGTGAATACGGGTCCACAAAGAAGAAAAGGCGATCCATCAGAGTAATACACTCACCAGGAACAAAGACTCTAACAAGACTCTCATGAGGATAAGAAAAAGAATACGTGAGCAAGACACGACTCTGAGTTAGGGGAAAAAGAAACTGACACTGCGTGAGCAGGACACGACTGGACTGGAGACCTCACTGGGGAGTAAAGGACTCAAACTGGGGAAAAGAAGAAGTTTCCAAAGGGAACACATCCATTGGAAAGACTCAAGTTGACTCAAAAATGCGTGTACTGGGGAAGACACCAATACAGCAAAACTATCCACAAAGGATACTTCGGATAAAAATCCGGACTCGGACTGGGGAAAAATTCACACAGAACCTCCCTGTCGGGGAAAATTGCATATATTGGGGAAAACGCCAATACAACGAAAGGGTAAAATCACGACAGAAACTCCGCTGGGGAATGTCTAACAAAGAGACTCTCAAGGGGAAAAAAACTGCAAGATGGGGTGTTACCGGTTACTGGGTAACAAACTCAAAGAGACATGTGATCTAAACACCGGTTACTGGGTGAAAGAACAACAAGCTCAGGAAGAATGAATATCTAAGACCGGTATAAAGGTGAGTGATATCAATCAACCAAAACATCTGAGAAAGACCTAAAACAGGTACATCAACTCAGGAAAATATGACTCCACAGGGGACCAAGATCATAATAGGGAGCAGAAAGGAAGGAACACCAAGGATACCGGTTACTGGGTATATAATAGGTGGACGACCAAAGCGTGAATTGGTATATATGCCAAAACACTCATCATCCGAAAGGAGGGCTTAAAAAAGCAAATCGACTTACAGGATGGACATTCGACTCCGCAACGGGAAAACGAATCTTACTCAAATGGGGAAGGACAAAAGGCTTCAACCAAAGAGCGCATGAGATATATTATCCATTACCGTCAGAACGTGGATAGTATACTCGCATGAGATACATTATCTATTACCGTCAGAACGTAGATAATATACTCGAAAGGAAGAATCACCAGGGATACCGGTTACTGGGCATATAATAGGTGATCAACCGAGACGTGAATTGGTTTTTACTGCCAAAACACTCATCATCCTGAAGAGAGCAAAACACAAACTTGTTTATAGGATGGATATTCGATTCTACAAAGAATACAAATCTTACTCTGCTGGAGAAAAAATCAAAAGATTTGACCCAAAGAGTGCATGAGATATATTATCTATTACCGTCAAAACGTAGATAATACACTCGCATGGAAGGAACACCAGGGATACCGGTTACTGGGTATATAATAGACGACCGATCGAAAAGAGAAACAGTCGCTACCAACAACAACAGGGTAGACGAAAGATAACTCGCAGGGGATAAATTGCAAGCATACGACAATTATCCAGGAGACATATCATCGGCTACTGGGAGATACGCTCAACAAAAGAGGAAAATGAACATTCGATTCCACAAAAGGAAACACGAATCTTACTCGACTGGGGAAACACAACAGGCTTCTACTGAAGAGTGCATGAGATATATTATCCATTACCGTCAGAACGTGGATAACACACTCGCATGGAAGATTATCCACAACCGATTACTGGGTTAATAAAGGATAAATCATCCGAAAAGAAAAGCATCGGGATACCAAAACTAGGTATATAATGATGACCGATCAAAGGGAGCGACAATCATTACCAACAAAAGGGTAAATGAAAGACTCACTGGGGATGCATTGATAAAAAATCAATGATCCGGGGAACAAATCACTGGCATACGGTGAAAGGACCCGCTGAGGATAAAATTGCTAGCATCCGACAATTATCCACGAAAACTTGCTGGGAAAACAAGTGCTTACTCAGAGCAATTACCCAGAAGAGGGAATATCAACATCGAATACTGGATGAGGATAACCAACAAGAGTAACCATCATCGGTTAGGATGAACAACAAGGTTAACTCTGCAAAAGGGAGAACAAAGGATTTACAACTACCGAATACTGGGTAGAAGACCAAAGACTCTGGCTGAGGAAACAAGAGGTTTACCACTACCGACTACTGGGTAGAAAACCAAAGACTCAGCTGAGGATAAAATTGCTAGCATACGACAATTATCCACAAGAAAGCACAAACTCCATTAGGGAGACAACATATAGGATTTACAACTACCGAATACTGGGTAGAATACCGCAAAATCCGCCATCAACCAGAATGAACCACAAAGGTTACCTCTGCTAGGGGAAAAGAGATAGGACTTACAACTACCGGCTACTGGGTAGAGGGCCAAAACTCTGATGAGGATACAAAAGTAGGGTTTACAACTACCGAAAATGGGGTAGAAAACCAAATCCTCTGCGTGGGGAGTGAAAAGATCACAACTCCGCACGGGAAAACACAAATAGGGTTTATAACTACCAGTTACTGGGTAGAAAACCACAAACTGCTGGAGAGCAAGAAAATAGGATTTACTACTACCGAATACTGGGTAGAAAACCATCGACTCTTGTTGACGAACAACAAGTTCACAAACACAGATTCCATAAAGAGGAAAAAGGTATACAGGATTTACAACTACCGGTTACTGGGTAGAAAACCACAAAGATAGGACTTACAACTACCGGATACTGGGTAGGGGCCCAAAATCCGCTGGGGATAAAATGAACTATTGCCGGTTACTGGGCAATTTATTCATTTATTCCACAGGGAAGCACATGAGACAGTAGAAAAAAGGCCAATTCAGGATCAATCCAAAAAGGAAAACTGAATCAAGACTCGTCCTAATGAGGATATAACTCAATAGGGAAAACCCATCCCAATATATGTGTTGGGAGGAAACGGAAACAACTGTCATCCACGAGGATATATCTCAGTGGGGAACTGCAGAAGAAATGACAGACACTTTCTACTTATGGGGTTGACTCTATATTGAGAGATTAAACACCCGACATCTGCTTGGGAAGATCTACTGGGGAGATCTATATCACCAATCAGCAGGAGACAACAAACAAAAGATATATGGCAAAAATGCAACATGAATATCTGAATGTTGAAAGTATGCATGAATATGCGTGATTTATGTTTGATGAATGCTGACAAAACAGACATATCTAACACGAACTGATCTAGGAATCCAACGCCCGGTACTACACTTCCAGAGGGAAAACCAAGAAATCCAACTGGAAAGCCAATCTGCTGGAGATCTGAATGCTAAAAAGCAAAGATCTGCTGGAAAAAAATCAGAGATATCAAGAAATCACAAAATCTCTGAGTGATGGATCATCAATCAACCCCACTGGGGATCAGAAGTTCACAACAGGCATCAACTGCCACAAAGATAACTCTGTTGGGGAAGTGGAGAAATCACGAGATTTCTGCAGGGGGATCATCAGTCTCAGCTGGGAAACAAGAGTTTACTGCACATGCGAAACTACTGAAGAGAACAGAACACACAAGTAGAATCTGGCCGCACAAGCAACTCTACCGGGGATACTGTCAGCAACTCCATTGGGGATAAATCCACTGAGGGAGAAAAGATCACACAAGTAGATTCTGCCACACAAGCAACTCTACTGGGGATCACAACATCAGGAAATCACCAAATCTCTGCAGGGGAAGATCATCACAGATACAATCCACCATACCACAATACTACTGGGGATTTGTCTGAGGCAGAGAAGGAGAACTGGGGATCAACCACCAAATACCAAACCTTCCAAAAATGAAACCACAACTGCTGAGGAGGAAAGAATCACTGCTCTGCTGAAGGGAGTGGAGGTGAAAACCTCAACAAAATACCCTGATGAGGGGAGATAGCATAGATGAAGTACATCATACCAACAACTCAGCTGGCGACTTCACTGAGGAAAACGACAAAGTACCGGGATGTCAACCCACCAACTACTGAATCTTCCAAAAGGAAAGCACCCATGCTGGGGAGAGAATATTGCTGAAGAGGAAAACTGAGGTTTCCAACAAGCACTCTGCTCTGGGAACACCAACTCTCAACAGAAGTTCTGCTTGGGGAGAAACCCCAACAACCATCTGGAGAAAGAGGATACAACCATGCCAGGAATATGAATAAATGTCTTACCCTGTTGGAAAACATGCCACCCTTGGGAGAGCACTGAGAAATTCTTAAGTATCCTTTTTATCATTGTGAATGTTCACTTTGTTTAAAAAAAATTTTGAAAAAATTTGTTTGTTTAAAACAATGACATTTTATCAATTAAAACATGCAAAACATTTGTTGAATTGAAACAAATAAGAGCACAAATAATTGGATAAAAGCTCAAATTTATTTGATGGAATGGTAGCCTGCAAATGGCAAGACTCCATAGATCTGTACAAATTGAAATCGGTGATATATATTGGAAGAGGGCTACATTGAACATAATGACCATTTCTCTACCAATTTGAATCCGATGTATTCGAAGCTTCAGCTGATGACGACTGAGCGAGAATCTCTGACGAAAATACGGTTGTGAAACAGAAAGTCTTGTCAGGATGCAGTTACTTGCCAAATCCCTAATTTTTGCCTAGATTGCCCCAGGGTGAGGTACTCAATCTAGCGGGATGCAAATACTTTTGTTTCATATCTCTAATTTTTTGCCTGGATTACCCTTTCGGGTATCCACCGAGACGCTCATTTTTGCCTAAGCCGCCCTTTCGGGTTTTCAACTTAGCGAGCTATTCTGTTTTTCTTTTTAGGTGAAGTATTTCTTGATTGCATCTGAATTCACAGGACGAGTGAAATCCTCCCCATCCATAGTTGTGAGCATCAAAGCACCGCCTGAAAAGGCTCTCTTGACAACATATGGACCTTCATAGTTTGGAGTCCACTTGCCCCTGGAATCGGGCGCGAAAGACAAGACTTTCTTGAGCACGAGGTCACCTTCTCGGAACACACGAGGCTTGACCTTCTTATCGAATGCTTTCTTCATTCTCTGTTGATATAACTGACCATGGCACATGGAAGTTAATCGCTTCTCTTCAATCAAATTCAGTTGGTCATAACGACTCTGAATCCATTCAGCATCAGTCAACTTGGCTTCCATCAAGATTCTCATTGATGGGATCTCCACCTCTACTGGGAGCACAACCTCCATGCCGTAAACAAGAGAGAAAGGGGTTGCCCCTGTTGAAGTGCGGACGGATGTACGATATCCATACAAAGCAAATGGCAGCATCTCATGCCAATCTTTGTACGTGACTATCATCTTCTGGATAATCTTCTTGATATTTTTGTTAGCAGCTTCAACAGCCCCATTCATCTTGGGTATGTAGGGAGAGGAATTATGGTGTGCAATCCTGAACTCAGCGCATAACTCTTCCATCATTTTGTTGTTCAAGTTAGATCCATTATCAGTAATGATCCTATCAGGCACACCATAACGGCATATCAGCTGATTCTTGATAAACTTCACGACCACCTACCTGGTCACATTCGCATATGATGCGGCTTCAACCCATTTGGTGAAGTAGTCAATTGCTACAAGAATAAACCTGTGTCCGTTGGACGCTTTCGGTTCAATCATGCCGATCATGTCAATTCCCCACATAGAGAAAGGCCATGGTGATGAAATCACATTCAGAAATGTCGGAGGAATATGAATCTTATCCGCGTAAATCTGACACTTGTGGCATTTCTTCACATATTTGCAGCAGTCAGACTCCATTGTCAGCCAATAGTAGCCTGCTCTCAGCATCTTTCTAGCCATGGCATGTCCATTGGAATGAGTACCAAATGAACCCTCATGGACCTCAGTCATCAACAGGTTTGCTTCGTGTTTATCCACGCATCTGAGCAAAACCATGTCAAAATTTCTCTTATACAACACTTCACCACTGAGGTAGAAACTGCCTGACAACCTTCTCAAAGTTTTCCTATCTTTCACAGATGCCCCAGGCGGGTAGACCTGGTTCTGGAGGAAATTCTTGATATCAAAATACCAAGGCTTATCATCATTCACTTCTTCAACTGCAAATACGTGAGCTGGTCTATCCAAGCGCATCACGGTGATGTTGGGAACTTCATTCCAATACTTGACCACAATCATTGAAGCAAGCGTAGCAAGAGCATCTGCCATTCGATTATCTTCTCGAGGAATATGATGAAAGTCAACTCCTGTAAAGAACGTTGAAATCCTCCTCGCATAATCTTTGTATGGAATAAGACTGGGCTGATTCGTCTCCCATTCACCCTTAATCTGATTGACAACTAGGGCCGAATCACCATACACATCACGATGCTTGATCCTCAGATCAATGCATTCTTCCAATCCCATATTGCAGGCTTCGTACTCAGCCATATTATTCGTGCATTTGAAAGTTAGCCTTGCTGTAAACGGAATATGCATGCCCTGAGGAGTAATGATTACTGCCCCAATTCCATTTCCATACTGATTTACAATGCTATCAAACACCATCGTCCATCTAGAACCAGGTTCTGGACCTTCATCAAGTGTAGGCTCATCACAATCTTTCATTTTCAAATACAGAATCTCCTCGTCTGGGAAGTCGTACTGAACAAACTGATGATCTTCGATCGGCTGATGGGCCAAATGGTCAGCCAAGATACTACCTTTGATAGCTTTCTGAGCTCGATACTCGATATCATACTCAGATAACAACATCTGCCAACGAGCAATCCTCCCAGTTAAAGCAGGCTTCTCGAAGATATACTTGATTGGATCCATTCTGGATATCAACCAAGTTGTATGATTTATCATGTACTGGCGTAACCGCTTAGCGGCCCAAGCCAAAGCACAGCATGTCTTCTCAAGCATTGAGTATCGAGACTCACAATCAGTGAACTTCTTAGTCAGGTAGTAGATAGCAGATTCTTTCTTTCCCGATTCGTCTTGTTGACCGAGTACACAACCCATCGAGTCTTCAAGAACAGTCAAATACATGATCAGAGGTCTTCCTTCTATAGGCGGAGACAAGATCGGAGGTTCAGACAGATACTCTTTGATACTGTCGAAAGCTTTCTGGCAATCCTCGGTCCAATCATGAGACTGATCTTTCCGGAGGAGCTTGAATATTGGCGCACATGTGGCAGTCATGTGGGATATAAATCTGGAAATGTAATTCAAGCGGCCAAGAAAACCTCGGACTTGCTTTTCAGTTTTGGGTGCAGGCATCTCTTGTATTGCTTTGACCTTTGCGGGATCAACCTCAATACCTCTCTCGCTGACAAAAAAACCCAATAACTTGCCAGAACGGACTCCAAATGTACATTTGTTCGGATTCAGACGAAGCCTGAACTTCCTCAGACGCTGAAAAAGCTTCAACAAATGTTCAACATGTTCAACTTCCGTTCGTGACTTAGCAATCATGTCATCGACATAGACCTCTATCTCCTTGTGCATCATATCATGAAACAAGGTAGTCATAGCACGTTGATACGTGGCTCCGGCGTTCTTCAAACCGAAGGGCATCACTCGATAACAGAATATTCCCCAAGGTGTGATGAATGTTGTCTTCTCCATATCCTCAGGTGCCATTTTGATCTGGTTATAACCGGAAAATCCGTCCATGAACGAGAAGACTTTGAATTTAGCTGTATTGTCTACCAACATATCAATATGTGGTAGAGGGAAATCATCTTTCGGACTAGCTTTATTCAAATCTCTGTAATCAACACACATACTGACTTTTCCGTCCTTCTTAGGCACAGGCACAATATTGGCCACCCATTGAGGATACGTGGAAGTCACCAGAAACCCCGCATCAATTTGCTTCTGAACTTCCTCTTTGATCTTCACTGCCATATCGGGATGAGTTCTTCTGAGCTTCTGCTTTACAGGCACGCACTCAGGCTTCAAAGGCAGGAAATGTTGCATAATATCTGTATCTAGACCCGACATGTCTTCATACGACCAAGCAAAGATATCGGAATATTCTCGTAGCAAACTGATCAACCCCTTCTTGACAGACTCTTCAAGAAGTGCCCCAATCTTCACCAGTCGAACACAATCTTCAGACCCCAAGTTGACTGTTTCCAGATTCTCAATCTGGCGACCTCTTCCTTCAGCTCACGGTTCTCTTGTTCGAGTTGATCCATCACTCTTGCAGAGTTGGCTCTGGTGTAGTACCGATGAGTCAGCTTGTCTTCAAAATAAATGAAGAGCACAGAGTTAGGCCACAGACAAGAAGACCGGAACAACACCTGCTTATGCAAAATGATGCATGCAATGCTTGTGCACATGCTTTGTTTTATTTTATTTCAAGGAACTTTAGGGTATTATTTGCAATTTTGAATATTAAGCATTTTATCGCATATGGAAAATATCTCATCAAATATATTTGAGAAAAGAAGTACAGCATTGTCAATTATAAACATCCTATGGATCCCTAGAAGCTTGGGTTGCCGGAAGATAAGCTGCACGAAGCCTCTTAATCTCTCTCTCATATGCTGCTTCCATATCCGCCTTATCTTTGGCGAGTCTATCATACCTTCTTTTCCAGAACTTGGAAGACTGAGGAAGTAGAGAAATCCAAGTATCATCAGGATCGTCAATGACCTGATGCTCGAGAAACTCGATCAGAGCATCCTTCTCCTTAAGCTGTTGAAGCAACTCTTCTCTTTCACGGATCCAGGCACGTGAAAGGTCTTCTTCTCTCAACTCCTCTACGCCTTGGTTAGGGAGGGTTGAAGGCCCAGCCACAACCAAAGGTGTAGGTCTCGGATAGTCATATGGCATGAGATACTCAGATGCTCTCTTCCTTACCCAAGTAGTATACGGCTCCAAAGCTATGCAGTTCTTCGGACCTAACTCGCTTCTACCCTTCTTATGAATCTTGCGCCAAGCGCGGACCATCCTGGCTTTCAGGCCTTGGGGATCTTTACCCTCCTGAAAGAACACACCTTCTAACAGAATGTTATTAGGTTTATCCTTTAGGGGGAACCCAAGCTGACGACGTGCTAATATAGGGTTGTAGCTAATCCCACCACATGTACCAAGAAGAGGCACATTGGAGAATTCACCACAAGAATCAATGATCTGGACACCATCATATGCACGATCATACCAAGAGATATCATCATTAGTGAGAGACATAAGTCTCGTAGACCACCGTAGACATCCCTTGTTCTCCTTGAAAGCGACCGTCTGAGGTAAGTGAGAAATAAACCACTTATACAACAAAGGCAAACAGCACACAATAGCGCCGCCACCCTTTGCATTCCTCAGGTGCAAAGAGACATAGGCATCACCCAACAGAGTCGGAACGGGATTAAGAACAGAAAAGATCCTAATGGCGTTCACATCCACAAATTTGTCGATGTTGGGGAACAATACCAATCCATAGATGAGAAGCACAAATATGGCTTCAAAGGCATCCTCACTCATGGCCTTCCCATACACGGTAGCTTGAGCGATGAGGAACTCAGAAGGGAGACCTTGAATTCCACCTTTGGAAGTCATATGAGCTTTAACCAAGGATTCATCTATGTGCAACAAGTCTGCGATCTCTCGAGAAGTAGGAATACTCTCCAAGCCACTGAACGGCACCTGATCTAGAATCGGAATACCCACAAGATGAGCATACTCCTCAAGGGTAGGCAACAGCTGAAAGTCTGGAAAAGAGAAGCAGTGATACAGAGGATCATAGAACTGCACCAAAGTGCCCATCAATCCTTCATCAACTTGAGTAGTCAGCAGAGGCAGAAGCTTCCCATAACGAGCTTTGAAACCCAAGGGATCCAATACATAAGATGTCAGATTCCTTAACTCTTTCAGATCGGGTTGTCTAAAGCTGTACTTCTTTGTATGCCTTTTTTGTCTTTCCATATCTGAAAATTTTGCAATTAAACCCCTTAAGTTCCTTGAAAATTTTCTTTTTTTCTGATGATATGGATGCGGATGAATGCATGAATGCATGAATGCAACAATCACACTCAAGGATCAAGCAAAGCACACCAGACAAAGGTCATGAGAAAGCTCATAGCATCCTTAATATCAATCATCTGTTTTGGTGGATTATGGTTTACACCTTATCGACACCCAAGTTCCATTGATATTAACGATACATGAACCGGCTCAATCATCCTTAATATCAATCATCCATTTTGGTGGATTATGGTTTTCACCTTATCGACACCCAAGTTCCATTGATATTAAGGATGTCTGAACGACTCAACCACGAATCACGGGTTTGTTGCGAGTCACGAGCATGGAGTCTCGGTTAAGAGCCACCCAAAGGAGTGTACTATGGTTTAAACCTGCCGAACATGTTCTACCAGAGGTTCCCATAGTCATCATCCCATCTTTCGAATATTATCGGAGGAACGAATACTCGTATTCCAAAAATATTCTCAAGAGAGACTCTTATGAGTGTAGTATCGCGTAACAATCGCATCAGATCTTACATCTGAACGACCTCCGCACTACGTCCTAAAAATAGGCCAAGATTGGCTTGGTAAACTAAGGTCCTGGGCTTCTACGACACATATCGGAAGAATAATGCCTAACCACAAATAACTTGTATGACATCATTAATCCAACATGACCTCCACCAAGTGAATGGACTCGTAAGTCAACTTGCTAAGGAATAATTCCACACAAGTCGACGAGACTATGCCATTCTCCTATCATAGGGTGCACTCGAGTTCGGGTATAGAACTCATCTCACAGAGATCACCAAGCAAGCAAGCAATTGATATATCAAGCGATTCAAACATTACAAGCAATACAGTAATCCCAAATTGTACAAAAATATGTCATAAACAGTATATCACAACAATTGTGAAAAGTTGGCAAACCCACCAGGAAAGATATTCCTCCCCAGTGGAGTCGCCACTTTTCTGTAGCGGTGTATTCGTCACTTTATGATTTATTGACTAAATCAAAAGCAAAGCATACAAAGATAGAGTCGCCACCGCACTTTTATTTATCCAAAGGAATGGCTAAAAAGCGAACAAAAGCCTAAGAAGTTTTACACATAGAAAACTAATGAAAGGTCAGAGATTTGGGTAAGGGGGTAGTTATGCAAAGGGAAGGTGTTAGGCACCCAAAGCATCCTAGGTACTCCTAGGGAACCCTTTTCACAAATTATTGTAAAATTATTTGTTTATGAAATATTTTTGTGCAAACACTGATTGGGAGGATGAGAAAAGAATGTACAAATTTTATTATTTTTGTGTTTGGATGGATAACCATTGCCTACGTACCTTTACAGGATCAAAACCTCGTAGTTCGGCTAAAAGATTTCCAAAAACATGGGTGGATTCATTTTAAAACAAAAGCCCTAAGGTCTTTCATTATCCACGGGAGAAAACTCAACCTATACAACCACAAGTCCACCATGTGAGAAAAGCTTCAACTTGCTAGTGAGGGACCATGCCCTATAATAAGCAAGGAAGTCTTACAATTCAATCACTAAGGACAAAAGGTGAGATTCACATCAACCACTAAGATAATTGAGATCTATGGCTAATGTATGAAAACTTATCAAGAAGTGGACAAGGGCCACAAAACAATTGAATGAGTGGAATTAACCATTTAGGATTATTCATAAAATGAAGTCAAAGTATGATTAGAATTCAATTCAAAAGAAGTATTATGAAAATGAAGTTTGAAAATCAAAGGCTTAAGGCCTAGGTTTCTAATTTGAAAAGAAGTGAAAATGTTTGCACAAAGTTTTCCTGGTTTGGGTTAACATGCAAATGGAGGTTTGAGGAACAAAAAAGGTGGGAGGTTAAGGGATGTAAAACTTCTTAGATGTTCACCTTTTGAGATCATATGTAGATGATCCAAGTGATTCCTTTGGAAAAGGCAACAAGTGATAACAAATAAACAACATAAATGGATACCGGATGCCAATCAATGGACTTACACCAATCTCACAAAACCAAAATGGATACCGGATGCCAATCAATGGACTTACACCAATGTCACAAAACAAAGAAAACATGGATACCAGATGCCAATCAATGGACTTATACTAGTCTCACAAAGCAAAGAAAACAAATGCAATAAGCAAGAGGAAACAAGTTGCTAATAAATGGTCTTACACTCGACTCCAAGGAAATGGGATGCCAATCAATGGTCTTAGTCCCAACTCCCACCAAATCATAGGAAACAACTGCCAATAAATGGACTTACAATTGACTCCTCAATGGACAAGACAAAATGTCACAAAGTATGAACAATGATCATGAAATGATATACAATTAATGAAAACAAATGCACAGAGGCACACACAAACAATTATGCACATATGGGCAAACAAACAACAAGCAACCAATTAGCACACACTATACACAATCAATGGGCTCAAGCAAGGTTAGGCTTTAGAAACAAGCCAACTGGAATGGGGTGTTTTGAGCTCTTAACCCTAACATTGAGAGTTAGGGTGAAGCAGATGAAATGGAGATGAGGGTTGTGCCTCATAGCTCTTATCCCTGGCCTGGGAGAGCTTTAATCAATAGAAAGTGTGGGAGTTCAGAATGAAGGAACTCTTCTCCATAAATGATGGACTCTATAAGATCTTGGGTTCTTATTCACAATGCATCAACACATGGTGTGAGCAAAGTGAATGACACAACTGAATAGCAGGGGATGGATTACACATCCCTTTTATCTGCCAATTGCCTCTTAAGAGGACTTTACCTGCTTGGCACAAAATTAAACAAACAAAAACATGGCCTCTTAAGGAGGGCTTCAGACAGGTGCCTGCCAATAACAGCAGGTCTTCCAGACTACATGAAGATTAGGGATTATACCTAAGTGGTATGCCAACCACAAGCAAAAGCAAAGCAAAGTTCAAATGAACTTAAAGCAACTTAGGTACTTGTGAAAAAAACTAAATAAATCAGTATAATATTCAGACCAACAGACAACTGTCAATAACAAACAGACAATCCCAATGTACAAAATGTAAGCCATAAGGCAAACTCAAGTGAATTATCAACAACCTATAAAACAGCAAATGTTAGCAATCAAAAGCAAATATCAACATTCAAATGATGAAGCAACATTAACCATGGAATTTGGATGCTTGAACCTGAAATTCAAAGCTCACATGTAAGTACAAACCACTAGGTCAAAGCCTAGGGTCAAAGGTGAAGAAAAAATTCAAAACAAGAGCTGAAATTCAACACAATGCAACTTCAAACACATATTAACATGTCCAAAAAAGGATCACATCAAAATCATCAAGCAAAAGCATTTCATGATCAAAAGAAGTCAAAGACAATTTCAAAGCTCATATTTGGACATCATGAATGAAAATTCCCAATCAAAACAGAAATGATTCAAATGATTCTGGAAAAAATCATGAGCAGTCAACACATCCAATACAATCATCATATAAAAAATCAGAATCAACAGAAGTCATTTGATATGGAAATTAAATTGCATAAGTTGATCAACCAAATGTGTGACACAAATTGTCACACCATGTTAACACATACACAAAACAGGAATGGAGCATGGGAAAAATGTCAAACCAAAACCAAAATGTCAACTAACATGTCAAGAATCATCATGCAAAATTTGGTAGCAATTGGATCAATATCAAGCATTTCACAATAGAAAGAGTAAGGCAAGGTCACAAATGCACATATGATCACAAAGTCTAGCACAAATCAAAATCCAGGAAGTGTAAAATCATGAAACCAACATCATAAAATTCTATACAAACATAAGATCATTTTGCAAAAAGAATGGGATTAATTGGATGATTTTTCAATTAGTTATGGATTTTTAAAGTTGGAGAAAAAAAATTGAAATGCAATGAAGTATGGCATAGAAATATGGAGGGAAAGATGAACATGAGAAATTAATTTGAATTTATGCTATCACCAGGATTCGAAGCGTGTAACTGGAAAAATGAAAATAAAACACAAAAACGCAAGCGCCAGGGATCGAAGGGAGAACCAACGGATCAAATGTGCCTGGGCGCGTGTTCTTGAACAAGAACCCTAGCGCCTGCTAGCGACGGACAGATGCGGACGCTACCATGAAGATCTTCATCTTCTTCATGAAGATGATGATGAACAAGATGAAGTTCATCCAATTTTTTTCCAGATTTTCCAGAATTGCTCAGAATTTCAAAAATTTTATACCAAAACGAAGCTCATGCAAAGGAGATTATAGATCAAGCATCAATTCATCCTAATTCAATATGATTCATACAAATCGAAGCAAATAAAGTTTGACATTCAAAACTTCAATCAAGCATATCTCTCTCAATTCTTATCCAAATCGCACAAAATTTATATCAAAACGATCAGCAACATGAGATCTACAAGAATATATGCATGAATTGCAAAATTAAAAGGTTCGAAACTTGACCTCTTGAAGAGAAGAATCTTGGAAATGCACGATCCACTGCTTGTAATGATCCAAATCCACTTTATAACACTTGTAATGATGTTTGATGAAGAAAAGGAAGCTTGAAAACATGTAGATCTAGCTTGAAACAGAATTTCCATCTTCAACTTCATGAACTTGATACACTTGGTTCTTGCACGAATTCCATAAATCAATGCTTGATCTATACTATTTCAGTACCAGTGAACAAGAATATGAAATAAAATTGCAATGTTATTTGGAAAAAATTTGAATTATGAATGAGAGAAAATTTTGGAGGGAGAGAGAATTTGGATCTTGAAATGGTGAAAAATGATTAACCCCCCCCCCCAAGTTCTATTATGTTTAGGTATTTATATGCTTTCTTAATCACCTTGCTAATCCATGATTAATTTGGTTAATGAAAATAAGGTGTTTTGCAAAAAATCAAAATTGCATGGTGCATGTAGTAAACCCACGTGAACAGTACCACTTCCTTCATCAAAGTCACTTAAAATCATCTTTTAAACACATTGGCAATGGTAGAAAGTTCCCATGTTGCACCATTTTTGAATTTTGCAATTTCCCTCCAAAAATATCATGGATTAACAAATGATTATGTGATGATATTTTATGTAATGTGATGCATGATTTGGAAACTAGAGGTCAAGAGAAGAATATTGCAAAAAGAACCACTCAATTTGGAGCTATGAATCAAAAGTTATGCCCATTTAAAATCCCATGCACACTTGGCAATGATTGGATCATATCTCCTCAACCATTCATCAGATGCTCATGATCTTGGACTTTTTGGAAATGGGAGAAAGAGATATTCAACTTTCATGTTGGACAAAATTTCATTTGAAGCTTATTTGATGTTGGAAAGTTGAGTTGAAGTTGGATCAAAAACTTGCCATTTTTGGAAAGTTGAAATTATAGGTCACTTTCCATTTTTCGAAACTTTTGACTTGACTTCAAATTCTTCAACCTTGATCTTTGGCCTGATGAATAAGCATGATTTGGACATGAATGGGATGAAGAAACTCAATTCTCACACTCAAAATCCACAGTTGACTTTTCAGTTGACTGCATAGGTCCTTAGATGACCTGGAAATGTCCTGATGAATTTGGGGCCTCAACCACTTGGGAATTTGCTCCAGAATGAACCTATAGCTCACATGAGCTTCAAATAATGATCACATGATCCATATCCGAATGGAAACTTCATCTCTCTTTGTACCATGAATTCACCTGAATTGCCTTGACTGTTGACTGCTTAAACTGCAAGACAAATGTTAGATGACATATTTTTGTACATTTTTGGTTAGTGATTAAAGGAAAAGAAATGATATACAAATGCAAGCAATGCTTGGTGATCAAGAACCACTCTCAAAAAGATATCCCCCCCCCCCCCCCACATGGAAGGAAGTAAGGTGTCTAATGATCCTTGAGGCAATGCAATATTATGATATGATGCCATGAGGGATCTTAGGGACAAAATTGGGGTCTTACAATAATCACTGAACTAAAATCTTCCCAGCCGTTGCTAGGGATTTTCACCATCTTTTACATAAGAAACTTATCCCCAACGAAGTCATATTCCCTCTCATCTTTCTTCTGGACCTTTTTGTCATGAAGCTTTTCTCTTTGTTTTCCATTTGAAGAGATACTTATGTTACACACCATAACATGCATTGCATATCATACACATCATGACATAACCATCATACAACTGACCCATGTTATCCCCACATAATACCATAAACAATCCTCAGCAGACGGCTTCATATCAAATTTATTTTCCATCCCATGAATAACCTTCACAAATACCCATCACTTCATATCACATTCATTCATTCCCAGTAGGGAATTTTTTGGGATAATTTTTGTATTTAATCCTCTCTTACCTTGGATGTATGGAAGCCATTGCTATCTAAACATTCAGGTTCAAGAAGATTAAATAGGGGCAGATGTCATATCCCAAAATTCACCCTAACCCGATACAACTTTCATCTGATCCATGGCCCTACTGCACATGCATGTATTCATTATTTCATCATCACAATTTCATTGAACTTTCATAACCAAAGACATATTACACGGACTCAAGGCATGGCGTTTACATCTGGGAAAAACTGGGGTTATCCGGTTAAAGTTCTGGAGGGAAAAACCAACAAAATAAGGGAAAAATCAATTTTTAGACTGTGTAATCGATTATCCTAATCATGGTAATCGATTACACAGACAAAAAATTGATTTCCAGGCCATTTTGGATGGTGTAATCGATTACCCAAATCATGGTAATCGATTACACATGCGTAGACAACAGCAGTAACTCTATTTTTTAACCACAAAGTGATTTTCTTTCACCCACTTCAACCCCTTTGCTTCCTATATAAATAGAGCACTATCCCCCCTCATTTTTCAAGCTTGAAAGCCACTAAACCTCTGTCAAAATCACATTTAAGCTCCCTCTTTTCAACCTAAACCCTAACTCACCCAAACCCTCTTTTCTTCTTTGAACCACCCAACCACCATGTAAAAAATACACCATCTCCACACAACAACAACAATAGCAAACTTGTAACCTTCACTTACATAATCATTCATCACCACCATATAAACATACAACTTCCTTCTCTTCCATTTTCCTACCACAACAACCATAGCCACCCTCTTCCAAGCTTTTTGCTTCTTTCTCAAACCCAAACACAACAACAACCTAGTTTTGACACCACAATCTTGGTAATATTTTGGACTCAAACTCCTTGACAATTTTGGTTTTGTTTTTTGTTTGGAAATGGGGTTTTACGCTTGGGTTGTGTTTTGAGGGAGATTTGAGTCAACTTTGAGACAAGTGGGTTTTGTTAGGTTTACACTCTTTTGGGAATTTTTAGCTCTTACTACTTTTTATCCACCATTTTCAATCAAACTTTGTTTCTTGTTATCATTTACTATTTATTGTTGACTTGTTGTTATATTTGGTTGATGAGGTCTATTAGATCATGACCATGGTTGTTTATAGTTGATTAAATCTTCAATGTTTCAAACCTATTAATGATTTATCAATAGATCCTTCATGATACTTTGAGGCATTGATATATTGCCTCTATTTAAACCATATTTGAGTCATTTGATGGCTAGATGAAACCATGTTCTCTACATTAACTTGCTAATCCCTTTGCTTATTATTATTCTACTAACCACTAACCATTAACTACTAACTCCTAACATTTACATTATTGCACTTTACTTCCTTGCAATTTATTTTATTGTTCACCTTATTTCAAGTTCTTTATGTTTATGTTTATGTTTATTGTTATCTAACCATATCATTTACATTATGCTAATTTATTTAGTCTCTTACTATCTTGCTAAATAAAAGAGGAGTAACAACAAAGGAAGAGAACAAATCATAATTTATTAAAGTATTGATAGATGGACTTAGGGTTGCATAAATTTCTTTGTTACAAATCTATTGTTAGTTGATTTTTTAATCATCTTAAATACTTTGGATCAATGATAAGCTATCCCTTAATGTGTCATATTTTGAGTCTTTTTGACCTATGAAAAATAGTCCTCAAGATGTTCATTCTGTATATATTACTAACCACTAATTATACTTCACTAACTTTGTTTATCATTAACCTTTGTTATTGTGATTTTGGCACTACTAACTTGTTATTTATTCAAATGTCATTTATATCCACTAATCATTATTATTGTGATATTGTCATTCTTTATCTTGTAATTTACTTTTATGTCATTACCTTGTAATTTACATTCAAGTACTCATTACCATCATCATTATACCAACTCACCATGCATGTTTATTTACTTGTTATTTATTTTATTGTCATCATACATTAAAAACAACAAAAAACGTGATAAAATGATAAGACCAAAAATATTCACTCCACTCTTAATCAACTTGGACTTAGAGGATCTCATCTTAGGACCTTTGCTTGGAGGTCTTCCTTTACTCTTTGTGATACTTTGTAAACGTTATATTTTATTCATAACTTACATGCATGTTGTAAGAATGGTATCATGGCACCACATTAGAGGGGACATGTTTGTAAGATCGTTATCCTTTGTTTAGCTTAAGTCACTTTTGCAGACACAAGGTTTTCTCTTGGGCTACCTTACAATGAGACCCATTTAGTTTCTTGTTGGTTACTTTGCATTCATGTTGCATAAGCCAAATTTCATAATCAAATAAGCCAAACCCTTGATTCAACGTCAAATGGAATTTTCATAGTCAAATTCAAAACACTTAATAATTACGATTGTTATTGTGCGCCACGAGCCTTAAGTGGTAGAGAATGAGTAAGAATGAAGCATTCCTACCCTTAATCTGATTATTTTGGATGCAATACGCTTGGCTTGTTATCTAGAATAATCACCTTCGCCAATAGACTTTAGTACGATATAATCACAAATATTCTTTCATAAAACCCTTATTCAAGGTAAAAAAACAATACAACTCATCAAACTCATTTTTGTGCCTTAGGGCATCATCTTGAAAACCCTTTTCTCAAAGGTTATTTCAACCAACACACAAACATTTTCTACTCCGAATTGCGGAGCTCTGATTCCTCATCCCCGAATGAGTGATACGTAGGCACAAGGGCCCCAATCCTTGGCGAGCACTATAATAACAAAAACATCCCATTTTCACACATATTCTTTTGAAAATAAAACAATGATAGATAAATCCCCATGTATGTAAAACAACCCAAATGGTTCCCATGGAGTACCATGGACGTAAGGGGTGCTAATACCTTCCCCTTGCGTAACCAACTTCCGAATCCAAACCTCGGTTGCGAGACCAATTCCTTATTCTCTTTTAGTGCTTCCCGTGCACATCTTTTTTCCGAGGGTTTTATCGACTATTTTCCCTCGCCTCTCCGATAAAGGTAAACTAAATAAAATTCGGTGGCGACTCTTCTGGTTTTTCCTCTCTTTGGCATCTCTTTAGTTCCGGTTTCGTTATCATAAAATCTTGGTAGTGACAAATATCCCCTCAAAGACTTTTCTCCATACATCTTTATGAGTCATTGCCAAAATATATAAAAGACTCAACGTGTAAGGTTGTTTATCTATGTGGAGATTCTAAATATACTTTTGTTTCACTTTGGTATTATATAAACAAATTAAGAGCATTTAATCTGCCACCTAACATTTAAATCCTGACACCCCCATCCCCCACACACCTATACCCACACACACACAAACTCAATAAATTAACTATATTAATTTTACAAAATTTTCAGTCATTTTTCAAAATCCACTCAGAATTTATGTGAAGTACAAAACCTCCAGAACGACATCAAAAAATTTACATTTTTATCGAAAATCTTGAAAAAGTAAGGTTTTTACTGAAAATTTTAAAATTTTCGAGAAAACCTATATATTTTTCCTGAGAATATCAGAAATTCTTGTATTTTTACATGTATTTTTACCAGAAATTTTAGAATTTGTGGTATTTATTCATAGCATGGTACCGGGAGTTTCATAATTTTTGGTAGTTCAAAAAAGTTGGAATTTTACCGGAAATTTCAGAATTTCCAGTGATATGTAAGAAATTTCGAAATTAGAGGTAGTTCACTAATTTTTTGTGTTTTTTCATTTTGTAGTGAATTCCAGGAGAAAGGAAGACACCATTGCAGGAAGGACTACAAATAGAGCGGCAACCCAGGCTATGGCTGCTGATGCCGAGTCTTCCCAACTACGAACTGGACGAGTAGTTCCAACCGGTTCTCACCAGTAATGGTTGGCTGAGCAGGTGCAGTTCCCCACACCCCGTAGCATCTGACGTCGAGCGGTGAGATTAAACGAACAACCTAGAGATGATGTTGAGATTGTTCATGCTCAGGAGGTGCATGGCCAGACTATTCATGACCCAACAACGAGACAAATGTGGTACTTATTGTTGATGAGGTGGTCAAGATAGAAGACCATGTTGCTGATGAGCTGACTACCACAGATCCGGTTCCTACTACTATTACTGATGCAAAAGTTATGACTCCTTCTTCGACGGAGTCACCTGTGCACACTGATGGAGAGTTCTCAGGAGGATCCAATGACCGATCGATGCTTACCGAGTATGCTGACCATGTGACATACTAATTATGATAGGGAGAGGTATATATATTTTATGTTCAACTTTAATTTATTTATTATTGTTCCATGATGTGTTGAAAGCTAACTAATAATTTTTTAAAACTTTGTTTGTTATAAGACCGTCTCCCACTGAAGGTGACATCCCACAGGTCAAAGATGAAGAACTTCCCTAAGAGTCTGATGCTTTAGCAGGTCAGGCGAATTGTACATGATTTTGGTCTCCTATTATTTTCCAATTGCTCACTCACCATTCTTGACGCTTCACTTCTGACTTATTTTGTCAAGCGATGGCACAAGGAGACATCTTTCTTTCATCTTTCATTTAGGGAGATGACTATCATTTTGGATGGTGTTTCCTCCTTGTTACATCTCCCCATCATCGGTAGATCCTTCATTGCTCCTATTATTATCCATAGGCTTACATGTATGGTGGTTGTACGAGATTTGGGAGTCATCGAGGAGGTCGTGTGTCACACCCTAATTTTGACCCTAAATCACGGATTCCGTACATTCATCATAGTTGTCATACCTCTACATGGCATACCATGCATTCCATACCGCATAGTGCCTAGAATATCAGTCGAAATAATTTTTTCGGATCTACAGGCAAACCAGCTAAATTAATCGACGGATGTGCGTCAAATCAGTGGACACAAAATTTTAAAATCAAGCTTCCAGACATCAACTTTATTAATCTATGTTTCGCGTAGTTTAATCTGGTATGCTCGATTTATTTTTCAGCTAATTTTTTTGGCCATTTTTTGATTAGCTCAAGCCTGTTTAGCCGATCAAAATTTATTTCAAAATTAAAAGAAACGTTGTATTTTTCCAATAAGTTTATTTCACACTGATCATTTTGGTGCATTCATTTTAATTTTTCGAGCACTTTTGCGCTCGACTTTTATGCATTTTGAGTCCGTTTATTTTTATCTTTTTATCAACATGTTCATAAAAATTAAATAGAATTAATTGTGATTTTGTTTAAATTTGATTTTAATTATTTTAAGGTATTTATTTTTTATTAAGGCTTAATTGTTTTTGTTTCTAAAAAATATATTAAGGGCATTATTGTCATTGTATAATTTGAAACCCTAGTATATATGTTGTTATGAGAGGAGAGACAAAAGACAGCGGCCCACACCATCTGCTACCTCTCTCTCTCAATTCAAAATAAAATAAAAAGAGAAAATAAAGGTAAGAAAAAAAGGGAGTTGCACAAAAATCCTTCTTCTTCGTTCCACATATCACCCTCATTTTCCTTTCATCCACTAACCATCTCTCTCAATTTACAAAGAGATAGAACAATAGAAACAAAAGAAGACTTGCTTCTTCTAAAAAAAACGTGACCACACCATGAAATGTCTCCTCCTTCACTATTCATTATCTTTCATACAAATCTAAAAGAAAATCATTTCTCAACATACAAACTTCAAACACCACATCACATTTTCACTAACCATATTAATCTTATCTATCCCTTTAAATAATATAATAACAAGAAAAAGTTGCAGCCACTCTAGCTCTACTTCAAATCCGTCGCTACCGGAATTACATCACCAGAAACAATCACGCGTTTCACGCAAATCCTGCCGTCGATACTTCAACCTTCACTAGTTTGGTAATATTTGACTCATGTGAATCGATTTATTTCGGGTATGTTGCGGATGTTCTGTTTGAATACATGAGTTATGGTGTCTTGATTTACAAAAATAGTTTATATTTTGCTTGAAAGTTTGAAACAAGGATCAACAAGAGTGAGATCCCAACTGTTTAGAATGTTTTTTTACACCTCTTCTAAATGTATATAAATCATCACATGTTTTTTTTCATCACAAATCTTGCATATATATTAGGTGTTATTTATTTGTATTTATCCATCCCAACAAAATTTGGTTACTTTCATAGTTTGTATTTGTTAATAAAAGATTAGTAAAAATGGTAACAAAAATGAAAAAGTGTGAGAAGGCGTCTAGAGTTTCTGTTTTTTTTCTTCACTGCAAGTATATAGTTTTATGTATTTGGATTAGAATTACAATTTTGTATTATGTGTATGAGAATTTATAGTGCCAGTAAGTTGACTTTTCTCCACTTTCTATTTCTCTCATTAATGTGTATGAGAATCACTAGGCATGGCAACATAACCCGTACCCGCTTTGATAGTGGTTCGGCACCCCATGCCAGTATGTTTTTAATTTTTATATTACTCCTATTATTAATATTATTATTATTATTATTATTATTATTATTATTATATTTAGTTAGAATTTTAGTTGGATTTTTGGCCTATGTTATCTTTGATGTTTGCACCCCTGTCCAATCATATTTGCACCCTCTTGTGTTTAGTTTTTATTTTTATTTTTATTAGCTTAATTATTTAATTTGATATTTATTTATTTAATTAAATTTTTATTTAATTAGTTGATTAGATCTTAATTAATTAATTTCTCTTTTAATTGTTAAAAGTAAATTATTTGATTAGTTGTTTTCAATGTGCTTAGTTATTTAATAAGATAATCTTTATCCATGTTCATATCACGTATGTTAATAATCACACTCGATATTTTTCAACTTCTTAATCATTTTTAATTTCAAGACATTTTCTTAAATAAAATCTGAAGAAAAAGATTACCCTGGATGGAATATTCAGTCGTAATCCCGAATATTAGGCTCAAGCTGTAAGAGCTTGCAAGCCATAAATATTCGTCTTCTCTTCCAATGTTTCAATATTCAAATCATTTTCTTAAATAAAATCTGAAGAAAAAGATTATCCTGGATGGAATATCCAGTCGTAATCCCGAATATTAGGCCCAAGTTGTAAGAACTTGTAAGCCCTATGTATTCGTCTTCTCTTCAAAATATTTGTAAATATTCAAACGTATTTTCTCAATAAAATTGAAAGAAAAGATTACCTGGGTGAAAGGTCCAGACGTAGTTCCGAGTATTAGACCCAAGTTGTAAGAGCTTGCAAGTCATAAATATTCGTCTTTCAAGCCAAAAAATACATTCAACCAATCAAACTCTTTTTCGCTGCCGTGCGATTGATCAGAAAAACCTTTTCAAATTGAAAGACATCTTGTTTTAAGGTGATGTAAAACAACGTTTCAGCCACAATTGTTGAGTTAAGATAAGTGACGTTTTTCCGAATGTTGATTTGTAAATCCATTCGATGTGTGGTATACGTTCGCTCCTCATCTGTTTTGGGTAAAACAATGTTTTTCATCGATTAATACAATATAGCTTTCGCTAAAATCGACCAACAAACAAACATTTTCTACCCAGAACTACGTAAGCTTTGATTTCTCTATTGAGATACGTAGGAGCAGGATTTGTAAATCTTGTCAGGCCCACTAATAAAAAACTTAGGTTTAGTCCTTCGTTAAAAATCCAAAAACATTCTCCTCTCTTCTATTCTTTCTTTCCCACCTAATAACTTGAAAAAACCTAACATTTCAAACTAACACAATGCGCACAACTAACATAATGGTTCCCGTTGAGTACAACGGACGTGAGGGGTGCTAATACCTTCCCCTTGCGTAATCGACTCCCGAACTCTGATATTGGTTGCGATGACCATATCTTATCCTTTTGTTTAAGGGTTTTATCGATATTTTCCCTTTCCCTCTTTGGGAATAAATAAAGTTCGGTGACGACTCTATTTAGTCCATCATGTGAGCGTGCGATTGCGCTTCACTAAGTCGTGTTCTCATTTTTTGAGGTGCGACAGATGGCGACTCTGCTGGGGATATGCATCTCCCTAAGTGAGTCAAGCCTAGTTAGGTCGTTTGTGTGCCTTTATTTGTTTACTTGTGTGGCTTTTATTTATTGTTTTTGCTATCTTTATTGTCATATTGATAAAATCTGTTCTATTGGTTCCACTATGCTTTGGTACTTGGATACTCTGATTGAAAACCTTGTGGGAAAGACTTTTTACCCGAGTCTCGAGTAAAAACATAAGATAGGACGAGGTTGAGTAGTGCGGCTCTGGTAGATGAATTTCTCGTTGGGTCAGTGTAGCACCTCAAATTTGCACCCCCCATTCATGCATACATTTTCATTTTTTTAGGTCATTAACATTACATTAACATTGCATATTGCATTGCACCTCATCAACAAGAACTGGCATCAAGAGGATTCACCAGTGCAAGAGACCAAGCATTTCCTTGAGGTGGAGGCCACATGAGCATTATAAAGAGCTTATATGAATCAAGGTTCATTTTGAAGCAACTGGACCAAGTGTTAGAGGCCCAAAGTCATCAGTGCATGTCCAGGTCATCTGGGGCCCATAAAAGTCAACTGCAAGTCAAATGAGGGCTAGGAGTTGGAGAAATGGTTTGAGACACCTCATTCATGTCCAAAAGAGGTTTATTCGTCATGTCAAACATCTATCTTGAAGATTTTGAAGCCAGATCAAAAGTTTCCAAAAACGGAAAGTGACCTGTAATTTCAAGTTTCCAAAAATGGCAAGTTTTTGGACCACATTCAACTTGATTTTCCAACATCAAAGAAGCTTCAAATGAAATTTTGTCCAACATGTAAGTTGAAGATTTTTCTCTCCCATTTCCAAAATGTCCAAGATCATGAGCATCTGATGAATGGTTGAGGAGTTATGAGCAAATGACCACCAAGTGTGCATGAAACTTCAAAGTGCCATAACTTTTGATCCAAAACTCCAATTTAGGCCACTCTTTTTGCAAATTGCATGTCATGACCTATATTTTCCAAATCCATCATTGCATTGCATGAAAAAATATCACATGATCATTTGCCCATGCATGTTCATTTTGGAGGAAAAATGCCAAATTCAAATTTGGTGCATCATACATGCTTAATTCCAATTCCAACATGTGCATGAGAGGATTTTAAGTGATTTTGAGCATGCACATGGTACTGTTCACGTTCATATTGCCATGCATAGGGTGAATTTTCCAATTTTGCACTACACCTCATTTTGCATTAAAATTTCATTAGCCAAGCCTAAGTATCATTAGCAAAGTAATTAGCATGTGGTATAAAGGCTTAATCATAACGGAATTTTCATTCTAACACATTCTAGATCTAGATCACATTTTTCCCTCCATTTTTTCTCTCAATCCAAATTCAAAAATTCTTCACATAACACATGATTTTTATTGCATAATCTTGTTCCTGGATCATCATATAGTAGGAATTGAGTGCTGGATTGAAGAATTTCATCAAGAATCAAGCAAATCGTGCATGAACACATGAACATGGAGTTTTGAGTTTCAGCTAGATCCAGACCAATTCAAGCATCAATCCGTGTTCTGGACTTCATAGCAAGGTTGTGGAAGGAGAACTGGAGCTGGAAGAAGTTTGAATCTACTGTTTTGGTCACTGCAAGTTCAGGTTGGTCAAAATTCGCATCTCTTAATTCTTCAAACCATTGCCATGTTTAGGTAGATCTCATCATGCTGAGAATTCTGATGGTTATAGAATTGAATTTGGTTGAGAATTGATTGAGATATCTTGAATTAAAGTTTGAATGTCAAAAATGTTTTCATTCGATTCTCATTATTCATGAACTGTTAGGATTAATTAATGGTAGATTTGGAATGTACGTGGAATAAGCTTTCCATTGATGTATAATTTGCATGTTTCTGCAAAAAAAATGATGAACACGCACTGTAGCGCCACCGTCTCAACGAAGGAGACGGTGGAAACCACCGCCATGAACAGTGCTGGCCGCCGTCTGCAAAACCCTAGGGCTTGCGCTCTAAAACGACAGCGTTTTGATCCTAGCGCGCAACCTCACTTCGATTCCCAGCGGTGACACTTTCATATTTTCCATTTTTTATTCCTTGCCTAGGCCAAAATGGCGCCGTTTGTTCAGCGCCTTGTACCACCATTCGATCCTGGCCTGTTGCATTCTCCATATTCCAATTCAATTAACAACATTTCCATGTTTTTCCATTTTATTTCATTTATTTTCATGATAAATTCAAAAAATCACTAAAAATAGAAAACTAATCCAATTAAATCTAAATTGTTTGCCACATGTTCATCTTGATGTCTATTATTTTGTGGTGTGAATTTTTGGATTTGTGCCTTGCTGGATTTTTGGATAGGCTTGGTTATTTGAACATGTATGCAAATGTGACATGTGTTGCTAGATGATTTATGGAATGCTCATACTTTCTCCAGTTAACTTGAAATTTGATATGCTGGTTCCTAACATGTTGCATGATTTTTGAGGCTTGGTTGTGCATTTTTAGCATTTTTCATTTCTGTTTTAGACACATGAATGTATGGTGTAACAATGTGTGTCACACAATTTGATGTCATACTTGTGCATTTTCATTTCTAGGTCAATTGAGCTCTGTTGATTCTAATTTTTGGCATGATGGTTGTGTTTGACATGTTGTGTACACATAAAAATTCCCATGATTGTTTGATTTATTTCTGTTTTAATATGGAATTTTGATTCTTGATGTCCAATTGTGAGCTTTGTAATTGCCTTTGCCATATCTTGCTCATGTGATGACCTTGCTTTATGCTTTAGACTTGGTCCTTTTTAGGACATGTTCTTACTTGAATAAATGTGCTTCATGTTGAATATCACCTTCTGTTTTGACTTTTTGCTTTGCCTTTGACCCTAGTCTTGGACTAGTGGTTTGTTCTCACTTTTTGAGCTTTGTATTTCAGGTTCAAGCTATTAGCTCTAGTGGTTGATGCAATCTTATGGCATGAGATGCAATTTATTTTGTACACTAACCTTGGTTGTGTTGTAGGACCCTTGGTGATGAACTCCCTTGAGTTGTTGACTTGCCTTGTGTGCATATTGGTTGTAACATTGTTGATTGACTGTTTGGTTTGTCTGAATGTGAATATTGACTTGTTTGATTTTCTTACAGGTACTTTAGTAGCTTTAGCCCATTGCTTGAGCTTTGCTTTGCTTGTGGTTGGAATACCACCTAGGTAATCATTCTCTAACTCCATGTAGTCTGGAAGCCCTGTCATTTCTTTTGGCAGGCATTTGGCTGAAGTCCTCCTTAAGAGGCAATGACTGTGTTTGTTTACTTTTGTGCCATGTACTCCATGTCCTCCTAAGTGAAGAGGCAATTGGCAGATAGAAGGGACTAGTAGTCAGTCCCCTGCTAATCGTTTGAGTCGTTCATTATGCTCGCACTACGTGCTGAGGCTCTTGAACCTAACCCAAGATCTTGTATATAGAGTCAGTCAAGTGGAGTAGGGTCCCTCATTCTGGATCCCCATGTTTTCATTGATTGAAGCTCACCCAGGCCCGGGTTAAGAGCTATGAGGTCTTATCCTCATTACCTTTCATCTGCTCACCCTGACGGTCAATGTCAGTGGTTAAGAGCCCTCAGATACCTTTCCAGTTGGCTTGTTTGTCGAGGTTGATATGACCCCTTGACTAAAGCCCGGCTTGTTTGTCGAGGTTGATATGACCCCTTGACTAAAGCCTCACCCTTGATGTTTGAGCCCCTTGTTGGTGTGTTTACTTCATGTATATGTGTTTGTGTGGTGTGATTGTATCCCCATAGGATTGCTAGACTTCGCATAGTCTCTCGTTTGCATGTCAATTAAGGTAGCACGGTTCTTTCGTCTAGGACTTTCTTTCTTGCGTGAGCATTCCTAAAACACAAACAAACTTTACCTTCTCTTAAGGACACGTTAACTCCTTCTACTACAGTCGAGTAAGTCTCCCAAGGTCGAGCATCCAGTAGATTGCGTAGTAATGTTGTTCACCTAAAAACACAAAACCAATAGAAATAGTTTAGCCGAACTACGGCAACTCTGATTCTCATGTTCAGATGAGATACGTAGGCACGAGATGCAATGTCTTGTTGAGTTTGACTAACAACTAACTTTGATCCTTTTCTCTCGCCCTCGTTGCGATTGAGACCTTCCTTTTTTCTTGCCCTAGCTGCAATCGAGACCCTTCTTCTTTTCGTGTGCGTTTGTTTGGAGTCTGATGTAAGTCCAACGATTGGCATTCGGTTTCCCGCTGTTTGTGCGTTTGTCTGGAGTCTGATGTAAGTCCAACGATTAGCATTCGGTTTTCCGTTGTTTGTGTGTTTGTCTGGAGTCTAATGTAAGTCCAGCGATTGGCATTCGGTTTCCTGTTTGCGTTTCTTTGTTTGGAGTCGGATGTAAGCCCATCGATTGGCATCCTGTTTCCTCGTTTGCGTTTGTTTGTTCGGAGTCAGATGTAAGACCAGCCATTGGCAGTCTGTTTCCGGTTGTGTGTTTGCTTTGACGTCTCAACGTCTCCGTTTAGGGTTTTGTTTGGCGTGCGTTAGCCGAGCTACGAGTGCTCTGATTCTTACTCTGGTTCGAGAAGATACGTATGCATAAGATGTGATGTCCTAGCGAGCACGTTCCCCATCTCCCCGAACTACGTCGACTCTGATGTTTGTGTCTGACAAACTACGTAGGCCCAGGACGCGACATGCTGCCGAGTCCGCTTCCTCCGTCTTCTTTCACCCGTTTTATTCCAGTGTGTGTGCATCCTTTGAGCAGTTATTTAGCAACATTTTTCTATTCTTTCTGAGCGTGGATCCCGTCGAGTACGACAGACGTGAGGGGTGCTAATACCTTCCCCTTGCGTAACCGACTCCCGATCCTTGCAATCTCTGGTCGTAAGACCATTTCCTTTCCAGGTTTTCTTCGAGCGTTTCCTTTCCCTCCTTTGGGATAAATAACGCACGGTGGCGGCTCTGTGTCTTTTCCCGCCGGTTGTTTTTCGCGTATGCGACAGCTGGCGACTCTGCTGGGGACATACAGAAGTTGACCTCTTGCTGATCCATCTTCCATAAGCGAGTCAATCCTAGCGCTCTCTAGGATAGTTTTGGTTGCTTTTACCGCTTTATTTATTGGGTTGCTTTTACCGCTTTATTTATTGCATTTATGATTGTTGTGCTGTGATTGTGCACATTTGCATATATGTTTGCATGCATCATATTATCATTGTGCTGGATTCTGTACAGGTTGGTTCCTCTGATTTGGGGTGAGTGTTCTGAGTGAGGCCCAATACCCAGGCCGAGTATACACCTAGGATTAGCATGGTCTCACGTCTCTTCACATGTTGTACGACATGATGCGGATATGTGGCATACCACAGCCGGACGAGGTTCAGTTGAGAGAATCCTTCCGTTTGGAGTATTCCACTCAGGTTGGATTATCTCTTTTGAGCTGTTGACTTCGGTGACCGTTCTTTCCCGGATCTTTGGTTTAGATGATCTTATGAGAGCAGCAATGGCACACCCGAAAGGGCAAACCCGTTGAGTATCTTGCCCGATTGTCGAGACCATTATCCGCCTTAGGGTGACCTTATTAGACTTCACCTGTGAGGGGAGGGTTTGATTCCTACAAGTACAGGTTCCGTCAGTGATTCTGTGGTGGTGACTTTGGTTCAGTCAGATTTATGGATATTTATTTTTGAGACGCCGGAATTCTGTCCGCGGTATTTATCAGCGGGTTCCGTTTATTTTGGAACCCCGGGTTGAATCCAAGGGTACTTGTTCAGAGGATTGTGTTGTCATCCGTTCAGTGGATTTCCTGTGATGAGGGTGATATAACCTCCAGTTTCGTTTATTTCGGAACCTCATGAGTTGGATTTATGGTGACTTGGTCCCTCAGATGACTGTGACCAGTTCAGAGACTTGATGGATCTTCAGATGACTTGGAGGATGCACAGTGACTTGCATTCATGCATCTGCATCATTCCCATTTTGCATTCATCTGCATCTAACCCGTGTCTATCCATATGGGGAGTATATCATTGATTGAGATTCTGGTTGAGAGACATCCTGATGTCAGAGTGTTATTGTCGAATTATTATCAGTCTCGATGAAGCCAGAATCGAATGACCGCATGTTCCTCGTACGGATAGACATTGCATGTGTGAGTCATATTAACCTGTTTTCTGTTTTGTAGGTGTCAGTATCTAACCGGTGCACATAGCTCTTCCGCTCAGATATTCGGCCAGACTCAACAAATCCAAGCTGATGGATCCACCCAACGCCGACATTCTCGAATTGAAAGAGATGATGAGGGAGTTGTTCAATGTCGTGCAGGGGCTCGCCTTGGGGCAGAAAGTAATTGCTGAGAGGTTGGAGAGGATTGAAAAATGGCTGATAACGGAGAAAATACAGGGAAATGCTCCGTCGTCTGGAGTAAAGAAGCCCTCTGGTAATGGTCAGCACAAGAAGGAGGGTGAATCAAGTGGTGTGCATACCAGAAAGGAACATGGTAGAGATCGTTACCACCCTTATGCTGCCGCAACAACCACTTCTGTTGGTAATCAATCTGTACGACAGCAACAACAATCACCTCAACAGAAAGCACAGAAAGCTGGGTGCCAAGTGAAGAAGGGGACGACGGGTCGTCAGTTTGATAAGCCACCCGTGACTTATACCCTTCTGTTTAAAAGGTTGAGGGATCTTGGGCTAGTTCAGCTGAGGATATTGGTTCCTGTAGGACTAAATCGGAGGCCTGCAAATTACAATGAGAACGCCAGGTGCGAGTTCCATTCTGGGGCACCCGGACATCATGTTGAGGGTTGTAGAGCTTTTAAGCATGTCGTTCAAGATCTGGTGGATTCTAAAGCCATCAATTTTGCACCGACGCCAAATGTTGATGCTGACCCCATGCCGATGCGTGGTCCTATGGGAGTGAATGTGATGTCAGAGGATAAGGGAAAAACCGAGGTGACAAAGGGGGATCAGTTAAAAACTCCAATGTCTGTGGTCCAGAGGCATCTGATGAAGAGTGGAGCTTTCCCTGGTTGTGATAATTGTTGTGCGGCTGTCGCTACAAATGGGTGTTCAATGATTAGGGAAACGATTCAAAGAATGACGGATGTGGAAATGGACGGTGAAATATGTGAAACACCATGTCAGGCAATTGAAACCGTCAAGGTGGAGAATGCCATTGTTGCTGAGAAAGGGAAAAAGCCGTCCATTTCTTCTTACAAACAGGCCATGGAGGTGGTGAAGAACGGCGAAGCCCAAGGCTGGGGAAGAATGGTAGACATTGCTGTGAAAGCAGATAGGTTCGGGGTTGGTTATCAGGAAGGCCAAGACTCGTCTGGGCAAAACAAAGGACGTCGTCAACCGTTCACGTTCACCAGTGCTGGAATGCTGGATCCATGTCACGCCTGTGCGGTGGGTGAAGAGATTGACAGTGACTGCGAGCTTGACTCATGGATAAAATCGTGCGTACCAGGGAACTGGAAGGCCTCAAAGATCGCCGCTGTCACTCATCATGAAGAGTAATATTTCTGTTTTTCAATTCTGTTTGCATGAAAGCCATACGTTTTGCCCGAAACGTAACGACTCATTGTAAAGGCCACCTCATGTGTTACATTTTGCAACATTTTGCATCAGTAATAAATGGATGTTTTTCACATTAAAAGCGGTGTTCCCTGTTTTTCACTTATTTTTGCAGTTTAAAAACAAAAATAAAAATGGCAATGTTTATTTTCATTTTTCCTTCCTTTTGATTGGCTTCGTTCCGACTTTTGTATTCTCCGGATCTCATTGATAAAAATTCTGTTACACCCTCATATGACTTCGACAATCCGATCTATCATGCCGAAGAAGAAGGCGAAGAAGATTGTGAACTGCCGAAGGAATTAACTAGATTGTTGAAACAAGAGGAGAAGGTGATTCAACCGCACGAGGAGCGAGTTAAGGTTGTTAATTTAGGCACCGAGGTGGCCGCTTTGGAGGCAAATGTCAAAGGCAGAATGGTAGCACTGTTGAAAGAGTATGTTGATGTCTTCGCCTGGTCGTATCAAGATATGCTAGGGTTGGATACCAATAGCGTTGTGCACAAGCTACCATCGAGAGAAGACTGTCCTCCAGTGAAGCAAAAGCCGGTGCCGAAAAAGGATGAGAAGGTGAGAATGTGTGTGGACTACCGAGATTTGAACAGAGCTAGCCCGAGGGATGATTTCCTATTACCTCACATCAATGTGTTGGTGGATAATACGACTTAGTTCTCGGTGTTTTCCTTCATGGATGGCTTTGTTGGCTATAATCAGATCAAGATGTCGCCAGATGATATGGAGAAAACGACGTCCGTCACACCATGGGGCACTTGTTGCTATAGGTGATATCATTCGGTCTCAAGAACGCCGGTGCCGCGTATCAAAGAGCCATGGTGACTTTGTTTCATGATATGATTCATCATGGAATTAAATGCTATGTTGATGACATGATAGCAAAGTCCCAAACAGAAGAGGGGCATCTGGTAGGTCTGGCCAAGTTGTTTGACCGGTTGAGACAATTCAGACTGAGGTTGAGTCCGAATCAATGCACTTTTGGAGTGCGGTCCGATAAGTTGCTGAGGCTTATTGTGAAAGAAAAGAGGAATCGAGGTTGATCCTGCTAAAAAAAAATGCAAAAAAAAAAAAGAAAGAAAAAAGCAATACAAGAAAAGCCTGAACCGAAAACAGAAAAGGAGGTTCGTGGTTTATTAGATAGATTGAACTGCATTTCACGGTTCACATCTCATCTAACAGCCACGTGTGAACCCATATTTAAAAAAAAAAGAGATCAAACGGTCAGGTGAAATAATGATTGCCAAGGGGCATTGAAAAATAAAAGAATATTCGCAGGAGCCTCTGATTCTGATGCCTCCCTGTGGAGGGAGACCTTTAATCCTATACTTGACAGTCCTCGAGGGGTCTATGGGGTGTGTACTGGGGCAACATGACGAGTCTGGTCGAAAAGAGCATGCAATTTACCGTAGCAAAAAGTTTACCGACTGTGAAACAATATATTCACTGCTCGAGACAGTATATGTTGGTTCATACCACTTTGTGGATTTCCAAGATGGATCCAATCAAGTACATCTTTAAAAAGCCAGCATTGACCGGACGGGTTGCGAGGTGGCAAATGATTTTGACAGAATACGATGTTCAATATACCTCTCAGAAAGCAATAAAGGGGAGTGTACTGTCTGATTACCTCGTCCAGCAACCCGTTGAGGATTATCAACCAATGAAGTTTGAATTCCCTGATGAGGACATCATGGTTCTCAAATCGAAAGATTGTGAGGAACCGATCCCGGAGGAGGGGCCTGACCCTGAACCCGAACAGATTCTGATGTTTGATGGGGTCGTTAACGTGAATGGAAGCGGGGTTGGTGTTGCTTTGGTTACGCCAAAGGGGATCCCACGGTCCTTTTGCTGCCCGGCTAGCGTTTGAATGCACCAACAACAGTGTGGCTGATTACAAAGCTGGTATCCTGGGTATCGATCTTCGGTGCGTACATCTACTGGGGCAACGCCGTTCTCGCTTGTGTATGGGATAGAAGTGGTATTACCTATTGAGGTCCAGATCCCATCGTGGAGAGTCCTGATGGACGTGAAATTGAAAAAAGACGGAGTGGGTAAGGACTCGGTACGAAGAGTTGAGCCTAATCATGTGTAAAAGAGGCTGGCAACCGTTTGTCATGGGCAGTTGTACCCAGCGAATGAAGTGGGCTTTTAACTGAAAGGTGCGACCTCGTGGGTATCATGTGGGAGATGTGGTGTTGAAAAGGATCCTTCCTCCTCAAAACGATCGTTGGGGCAAGTGGACCCACAATTGTGAATGTTCATTCGTGGTCAAGAAGGTCTTCTTTGGCAGAGCCTTGTTGTTGACGACCATGGATGGTGAGGATTTTCCATCCCCTGTGAATGCGGACGCAGTTAAAAAAAAATACTTCGTATAAGAGACCCGCTGGACGAAAAGAATAAAAGAGTCCAGGCAAAAAAGGGCATCCCGGCGAACCAAAAAAAATGAATGAAAAGGTTCGGGCAAAAATTAGGGTTAACAAGAAAAAAACTGTACACCCGGCAAGTCGAAAACCCCACAAGGGCGGCTTGGGCAAAAATGGGTATCCCGGTGGACTGAAAACCAGAAAGGGCGGTCCAGGCAAAAGAGGGATTGAAACGAACAATTGCGTCCAGCATAATCGTTTGTACTCTGGGTATGACACTTGGATAATCTCCGGCAAAGATCAGTCGGAAGCGTCTTGTTCAGAAGGCAGAAAGTGCGGAGAGTCTTGAGGACATATGGGGTGTAACCGAGTTGGAACTCGATGAGATCGCGGTTTCACATTGCCATTAGGATAGATTTTTCCTTTTGTGCTCAATTACCTCTTTCCAGGGATGCTTCCTTTGTGTTGTTCAGTTATGAGCCACTTTTGGTTCAATCAATAAATGCATGTTCAGTCAAATAATTTTGGTTTTTGTTTTCATTACCGCTTTGATTGCAAAAACATCCGTTTGTTTTGATCAAGAATCTTTGCATTTTGAGACATAGAGGTCCCTTCCGATGCATGTTTACAAGATTGAAAACCGGAAATCTTATTCGGAAGGTTGAGTAACCTAGGTGTTGAAGTTTTGGCATGCCTGAGGCACGTTTTTATCTAACGATCTCTTTTGCAGGTGCTGTTAGATATTTACTCACTTGCAGGTTGTGATGTGATGCGTTTTGACAAGAGATCCCCGCAGAGTCCAATTAGGGGCAAGGGATAGAAGAACGGTGAAAGGAGCGTCAAAGAATGACGACGATCCTAGAGGGTAATCAAGAAGACTCTTCAAAGTCTGAGAACTAGAGAGTTGGACCGAATCTGAGGAGATCGATTGTCTCGAAGTAGAGAAAAGTCGAGAATACCAGGTGATGAATCAGAAGAGACTGGATGAGTCTGGGAGCTCTCAAAAGTGGAAAGTTGACACTGTGGTTGGATGGTGAATGCCAGTGTTCGACGAATTGACGGGCGTTCCATGTTAAATAGGCCGTATCTCCCTAGCGGGTTCGAGGTCGTTATCTCCCCAACGGATTCGAGATCAGTGTTTCCTTGGCAACCAGGCCTGAGGTTGGTTATCTTCCCCAGCAGGGTTGAGAATGTAATCCCCAGCAGGATCGAGAAGAGTATTTCCCCAGCAAGTCTGAGGACTGTTAGCGTCCCCAGCAAGCCTGAAAGTTGCCATATCCCCAGCAGAGGTATCAGTGGGTAGATTGTTCCTCAGCAGCCAGGTCTGAAGTGCTGTAATCCCCAGCAAGGTTGAGTTTGCAGTCCCCCCAGCCATGTCTGGAGTTTGCTGTAGTCCCTAGCAAGGTTGAGAGGGGCGTTTCCCCCGCAAGTCTGAAAGGTTGTTGTTTCCCCAGCGGGTGTGTGTTGGTTGTTTTCCCCAGCGAAGTCCCCAAGCGGACCGAGTTCGGTGAAGATCATCCCCAACAGCAGTGCTATTCCCCAGCAGGGTGGAGATGGGAGTGACATCAAGTTCCTCAGCAGAGTTCCTCGAGATCCCCAGTAGAGTCCCCGGAGGGGGATATTTTTTATGCATTCATCTTTTAGATAAGCATAGCATATTGCATCATTAATTGCGTAGCATTTCCAGGGTTATGGAGCATTACGCTGAAAAAAAAACTCATGCATCAGCATTGCAAGCACAAACTAGCCCTAAGCCGTGGTTACCATTCCAGAATTGGTTGGGTTGGTGAAGATGTTATTCTGAGGAGTTTAGCATCGTGACGTTGGGTCATTTGGGTCGATTTCAGAATTGGTTTCCCCAGCACGGTTGAGAGGTTGTTGCTTTCCCAACAAGTGACTCCCTAGTTGAGTTGGTTTCTCTGCCGTTATAAGAATGTCAGATCAGTAAGTATCCGCAGCATAATTGTTGTGTCTCCCCACAGAGTTGGAAGACCGAATCAGAATCGTGTGCTCAGCAGAATGATCACTTGCTTTCCCAGCAGGAGTTTTCCTCCCCTTGCATCTTGCAGGCTTGGATCATATCCCAGTGGGTCATTGTTCAACATCTGTATGGCACATTTGCTGCAGTTGCTCTTGACAGAGTTCAGGATTGGTAATCCCCAGAGAGGTTTATTTCCTCACCCGTCTGTGGAAGGAAAGCTTGACTCCCTAGCATAGTCTCCGGCGAGCGTCTGCCTTGTTTTGGCATATGTAGATGTCATCCTTACGATGCTAGTAGGTGTCGTGTTGATCCCCATGTGGGTTTCCTTTCTTTTGGTGTCAGTAGACATCATCTTTCGATGTCCGTAACATCGAGTCTCTTCCCATTCGTCCGTTGGCGTCTGGTCGTGGTTTCTCTTCCCATTCGTCCGTTGGCGTCTGGTTGTGGTTTCTCTTTCCCATTCGTCCGTTGGCATCTGGTCATGGTTTCTCTTCCCATTCGCCCGTTGGCGTCTGGTCATGGTTTCTCTTTCCCATTCGCCCGTTGGCGTCTGGTCGTGGTTTCTCTTTCCCATTCGTCCGTTGGCGTCTGGTCGTGGTTTCTCTTCCCATTCGTCCGTTGGCGTCTGGTCGTGGTTTCTCTTCCCATTTGTCCGTTAGCGTCTGGTCGTGGTTTCTCTTCCCATTCGTCCGTTGGCATCTGGTCGTGGTTTCTCGTCCCATTCGTCCGTTGGCGTCTGGTCTTGGTTTCTCGTCCCATTCGTTCGTTGGCGTCTGGTTGTGGTTTCTCTTCCCATTCGTCCGTTGGCGTCTGGTTGTGGTTTCTCTTCCCATTCGTCCGTTGGCGTCTGGTCGTGGTTTCTCTTCCCATTCGTCCATTGGCGTCTGGTCGTGGTTTCTCTTCCCATTCGTCCATTGACGTCTGGTCGTGGTTTCTTTCTCCCATTCATCCGTTGATGTCTGGTCGAGTTCTTCCCAGTCATCGGTAAATGTCTGGTCGTTCCTTTTTTGGTGTCGGTAAACACCATCTTTCGGTGTCGGTAAACATCGAGTTCCTTCCCAGTCATCGGTAAATGTCTGGTCGTACTTTCTTTTGGTGTCGGTAAACACCATCTTTCAGTGTCAATAAACATCGAGTTCCTTCCCAGTCATCGGTAAGTGTCTGGTCGTCCTTTCTTTTGGTGTCGGTAAACATCATCTTTCGATGTCGGTAAACGTCGAGTTTTTTCCCATTCGTCCATTGACGTCTGGTTGTGTATCTTTTTTCCAGTCATCGGTAAATGTTTGGTCGTCCTTTCTTATGGTGTCGGTAAACATCATCTTTCGATGTCGGTAAACGTCGAGTTTTTTCCCATTCGTCCATTGACGTCTGGTTGTGTATCTTTTTTCCAGTCATCGGTAAATGTCTGGTCGTCCTTTCTTTTGGTGTCGGTAAACATCATCTTTCGATGTCGGTAAACGTCGAGTTTTTTCCCATTCGTCCATTGACGTCTGGTTGTGTATCTTATTTCCAGTCATCGGTAAATGTCTGGTCGTACTTTCTTTTGGTGTCGGTAAACATCATCTTTCGATGTCGGTAAACGTCGAGTTTTTTCCCATTCGTCCATTGACGTCTGGTTGTGTATCTTTTTTTCCAGTCATCGGTAAATGTCTGGTCGTGTAGCCTTTCTTTGATGAATATCAAGATCCCCAGTAGAGTCGTTGATAAACGTCTTGTCTGGTTCCAGTTGTAAACATCTTCTTCTTCCCCAGTCGAAGCCGTCATCGGTAAATGGCTCCGCTTTCCTTGATATCAGTGTATATCAAGTCGATCGTTCAAGCCGCCATCAGTAAATGGCCCCGCTTTCCTTGATATCAGTGTATATCAAGTCGACTGTTCCACCAGCCACCATCGGTAAATGGCCCCGCTTTCCTTGATATCAGTGTATATCAAGTCGACTGTTCAAGCCGCCATCGGTAAATGGCCCCGCTTTCCTTGATATCAGTGTATATCAAGTCGACTGTTCCACACGCCGCCATCGGTAAATGGCCTCGCTTTCCTTGATATCAGTGTATATCAAGTCGACTGTTCCACAAGCCGCCATCGGTAAATGGCCCCGCTTTCCTTGATATCAGTGTATATCAAGTCGACTATTTCTTCGATCATCCCCCGCAGAGTGCAAATTCTACGGTTCCTTGGTATTCAATCTCTGTTTACCTTGAAGGTCTGACAGCCGCAACTCTCATCCATTCAGGTTCCCAGTTGATTGAATAGGGGCAGCTGTAGCACCTCAAATTTGCACCCCTCATTCATGCATACATTTTTATTTTTTTAGGTCATTAACATTACATTAACATTGCATTTTGCATTGCACCTCATCAACAAGAACTGGCATCAAGAGGATTCACCAGTGCAAGAGACCAAGAATTTCCTTGAGGTGGAGGCCACATGAGCATTCTAAAGAGCTTATATGAATCAAGGTTCATTTTGAAGCAACTGGACCAAGTGTTAGAGGCCCAAAGTCATCAGTGCATGTCCAGGTCATCTGGGGCCCATAAAAGTCAACTGCAAGTCAACTGAGGGCTAGGAGTTGGAGAAATGGTTTGAGACACCTCATTCATGTCCAAAAGAGGTTTATTCATTATGTCAAACATCTATCTTGAAGATTTTGAAGCCAGATCAAAAGTTTCCAAAAACGGAAAGTGACCTGTAATTTCAAGTTTCCAAAAATGGCAAGGTTTTAGACCATATTCAACTTGATTTTCCAACATCAAAGAAGATTCAAATGAAATTTTGTCCAACATGGAAGTTGAATATTTTTCTCTCCCATTTCCAAAAAGTCCAAGATCATGAGCATCTGATGAATGGTTGAGGAGTTATGAGCAAATGACCACCAAGTGTGCATGAAACTTCAAAGTGCCATAACTTTTGATCCAAAACTCCAATTTAGGCCACTCTTTTTGCAAATTGCATGTCATGACCTATATTTTCCAAATCCATCATTGCATTGCATGAAAAAATATCACATGATCATTTGCCCATGCATGTTCATTTTGGAGGAAAAATGCCAAATTCAAATTTGGTGCATCATACATGCTTAATTCCAATTCCAACATGTGCATGAGAGGATTTTAAGTGATTTTGAGCATGCACATGGTACTGTTCACGTTCATATTGCCATGCATAGGGTGAATTTTCCAATTTTGCACTACACCTCATTTTGCATTAAAATTTCATTAGCCAAGCCTAAGTATCATTAGCAAAGTAATTAGCATGTGGTATAAAGGCTTAATCATAACAGAATTTTCATTCTAACACATTCTAGATCTAGATCACATTTTTCCCTCCAATTTTTCTCTCAATCCAAATTCAAAAATTCTTCACATAACACATGATTTTTATTGCATAATCTTGTTCCTGGATCATCATATAGTAGGAATTGAGTGCTGGATTGAAGAGTTTCATCTAGAATCAAGCAAATCGTGCATGAACACATGAACATGGAGTTTTGAGTTTCAGCTAGATCCAGACCAATTCAAGCATCAATCCGTGTTCTAGACTTCATAGCAAGGTTGAGGAAGGAGAACTGGAGCTGGAAGAAGTTTGAATATACTGTTTTGGTCACTGCAAGTTCAGGTTGGTCAAAATTCGCATCTCTTAATTCTTCAAACTATTGCCATGTTTAGGTAGATCTCATCATGCCGAGAATTCTGATGGTTATAGAATTGAATTTGGTTGAGAATTGATTGAGATATCTTGAATTAAAGTTTGAATGTCAAAAATGTTTTCATTCGATTCTCATTATTCATGGACTGTTAGGATTAATTAATGGTAGATTTGGAATGTACGTGGAATAAGCCTTCCATTGATGTATAATTTGCATGTTTCTGCAAAAAAAAATGATGAACACGCACTGTAGCGCCACCATCTCAACGAAGGAGACGGTGGAAACCACCGCCATGAACAGTGCTGGCCGCCGTCTACAAAACCCTAGGGCTTGCGCTCTGAAACGACATCGTTTTGATCCTAGTGCGCAACCTCACTTCGATTCCCAGCGGTGACACTTTCATATTTTCCATTTTTTATTCCTTGCCTAGGCCAAAACGGCGCCGTTTGTTCAGCGCCTTGTACCACCATTCGATCCTGGCCTGTTGCATTCTCCATATTCCAATTCAATTAACAGCATTTCCATGTTTTTCCATTTTATTTCATTTATTTTCATGATAAATTCAAAAAATCACTAAAAATAGAAAAATAATCCAATTAAATCCAAAATTTTTGCCACATGTTCATCTTGATGTCTATTATTTTATGGTGTGAATATTTGGATTTGTGCCTTGCTGGATTTTTGGACAGGCTTGGTTATTTGAACATGTATGCAAATGTGACATGTGTTGCTAGATGATTTATGGAATGCTCATACTTTCTCCAATTAACTTGAAATTTGATATGCTGGTTCCTAACATGTTGCATGATTTTTGAGGCTTGGTTGTGCATTTTTAGAATTTTTCATTTCTGTTTTAGACACATGAATGTATGGTGTGACAATGTGTGTAACACAATTTGATGTCATACTTGTGCATTTTCATTTCTAGGTCAATTGAGCTCTGTTGATTCTAATTTTTGGCATGATGATTGTGTTTGACATGTTGTGTACACATAAAAATTTCCATGATTGTTTGATTCATTTCTGTTTTAATATGGAATTTTGATTCTTGATGTCCAATTGTGAGCTTTGTAATTGCCTTTGCCATATCTTGCTCATGTGATGACCTTGCTTTATGCTTTAGACTTGGTCCTTTTTAGGACATGTTCTTACTTGAATAAATGTGCTTCATGTTGAATATCACCTTCTGTTTTGACTTTTTGCTTTGCCTTTGACCCTAGTCTTGGACTAGTGGTTTGTTCTCACTTTTTGAGCTTTGTATTTCAGGTTCAAGCTATTAGCTCTAGTGGTTGATGCAATCTTATGGCATGAGATGCAATTTATTTTGTACACTAACCTTGGTTGTGTTGTAGGATCCTTGGTGATGAACTCCCTTGAGTTGTTGACTTGCCTTGTGTGCATATTGGTTGTAACATTGTTGATTGACTGTTTGGTTTGTCTGAATGTGAATATTGACTTGTTTGATTTTCTTACAGGTACTTTAGTAGCTTTAGCCCATTGCTTGAGCTTTGCTTTGCTTGTGGTTGGCATACCACCTAGGTAATCATTCTCTAACTCCATGTAGTCTGGAAGCCCTGTCGTTTCTTTTGGCAGGCATTTGGCTGAAGTCCTCCTTAAGAGGCAATGACTGTGTTTGTTTACTTTTGTACCATGTACTCCAAGTCCTCCTAAGTGAAGAGGCAATTGGAAGATAGAATGGACTAGTAGTCAGTCCCCTGCTAATCGTTTGAGTCGTTCATTATGCTCGCACTACGTGCTGAGGCTCTTGAACCTAACCCAAGATCTTGTATATAGAGTCAGTCAAGTGGAGTAGGGTCCCTCATTCTGGATCCCCACTTTTTCATTGATTAAAGCTCACCCAGGCCCGGGTTAAGAGCTATGAGGTCTTATCCTCATTACCTTTCATCTGCTCACCCTGACGGTCAATGTTAGTGGTTAAGAGCCCTCAGATACCTTTCCAATTGGCTTGTTTGTCGAGGTTGATATGACCCCTTGACTAAAGCCCGACTTGTTTGTCGAGGTTGATATGACCCCTTGACTAAAGCCTCACCCTTGATGTTTGAGCCCCTTGTTGGTGTGTTTCCTTCATGTATATGTGTTTGTGTGGTGTGATTGTATCCCCATAGGATTGCTAGACTTCGCATAGTCTCTCGTTTGCATGTCAATTAAGGTAGCACGGTTCCTTCATCTAGGACTTCCTTTCTTGCGTGAGCATTCCTAAAACACAAACAAACTTTATCTTCTCTTAAGGACACGTTAACTCCTTCTACTACAGTCGAGTAAGTCTCCCAAGGTCGAGCATCCGGTAGATTGCGTAGTAATGTTGTTCACCTAAAAAACACAAAACCAATAGAAATAGTTTAGCCGAACTACGGCAACTCTGATTCTCATGTTCAGATGAGATACGTAGGCACGAGATGCGATGTCTTGTTGAGTTTGACTAACAACTAACTTTGATCCTTTTCTCTCGCCCTCGTTGCGATTGAGACCTTCCTTTTCTCTTGCCCTAGCTGCAATCGAGACCCTTCTTCTTTTCGTGTGCATTTGTTTGGAGTCTGATGTAAGTCCAGCGATTGGCATTCGGTTTCCCGTTGTTTGTGCGTTTGTCTGGAGTCTGATGTAAGTCCAGCGATTAGCATTCGGTTTCCCGTTGTTTGTGTGTTTGTCTGGAGTCTGATGTAAGTCCAACGATTGGCATTCAGTTTCCTGTTTGCGTTTCTTTGTTCGGAGTCGGATGTAAGCCCAGCGATTGGCATTCCGTTTCCTCGTTTGCGTTTGTTTGTTCGGAGTCAGATGTAAGACCAGCCATTGGCAGTCTGTTTCCGATTGTGTGTTTGCTTTGACGTCTCAGCGTCTCCGTTTAGCGTTTTGTTTGGAGTGCGTTAGCCGAGCTACGAGTGCTCTGATTCTTACTCTGGTTCGAGAAGATACGTATGCATAAGATGTGATGTCCTAGCGAGCACGTTCCCCATCTCCCCGAACTACGTCGACTCTGATGTTTGTGTCTGACAAACTACGTAGGCCCAGGACGCGACATCCTGCCGAGTCCGCTTCCTCCGTCTTCTTTCACCCGTTTTATTCCAGTGTGTGTGCATCCTTTGAGAAGTTATTTAGCAACCTTTTTCTATTCTTTCTGAGCGTGGATCCTGTCGAGTACGACGGACGTGAGGGGTGCTAATACCTTCCCCTTGCGTAACCGACTCCCGATCCTTACAATCTCTGGTCGTAAGACCATTTCCTTTCCAGGTTTACTTCGAGCTTTCCTTTCCCTCCTTTGGGATAAATAACGCACGGTGGCTCTGTGTCTTTTCCCGCCGGTTGTTTTTCGCGTATGCGACAGTCAGTACGAGAACCTCACTTAGAGTAGATCCTTTGGAGGATGTTGTTGCTCGGCAAGTAAGTTGCCGTAAGCTTCGATATTTTCATAAGGATCCATGACTCTAAGGACCATTTGTAGAACCTTAATCATGTGTCCAACTAGGAAATATGGTTGCGTAGTGTGGGTCTGCGAGATGAATTTCTCGTTGGATCGATGCGAGAACCTCACTTAGAGTATATTCTTTGGATGGAATTGATGCCCGACAAGTAAGTTTCCATAGGCAGCAAACAGTCTAATGGATCCATGACTCTAGGAACTTTTTTGAAACCCTAGATCATACCCGGTGAGAACCTATTCTTGGAAAGTAATCAGATTTATCACTACCTCAGACTTTTGAACCCGTGTATTGAAAAAAAGCAAATATACATGGCTTGCATTGCATTCATTCACATTCCATTGCATTTGTATCTCATCATAATGCATGTCCTTTTCCAGACAAAATACAAAAAAACTCATCCATCCTTTGTCCATGATCAGCAGAGTGATTCCTGACACACATTTAGAACAAAGAACCATGTCTCAAGAGATGATGGACGAGCTAAGGAAAAGTCAAGAAGCATTGAAGGAGGAACTCAATCTTTTGAAGATCTAAATGGGATGGGTCGTGGAAACCCTGCAAGCCTTATTGAGAAAAGAGGGTCATCCCATACCCATTGCTGCAACTGAGGGAGCTACTGCTCCACATCCATCCGGTGTTACCCCAAGTCAGGGGAAATTCTATGTGACAACTCCTCATCTACCGGCATATGACCCTCCCTCAGGATGTCATCATCAACATCATCTGGTTATTCCTCCTCAAAATCATCGATGTCAGGTTCGAAGCAAAAATCAGAACCAGAACAAAGGGAACAAAAATCACAACGACCCGATTCCGGTGCCATATAGCAAGCTCTACCCACAGCTGATCCAGAATGCTTTGGTGACCCCTCGAGCTCTCACGCCTACGTCACCATACCTGCCATGGTACAATCCAAATCAACATGTGAATTCCATAAAGGAGCATTGGGACATGACCTGGATTCTTGCTTAGCGTTGAAAGCCTTGGTACGAGAACTGATTACCAAAAAGAGCTTAGTCTTTGAAGAAGATCACTCGAAGGTCAAGTGCGGATACCATACTGGAACAATGGGGCACTCCATCGAGGAATGCAAGAGTTTTAAGTTCAAGCTCCAAAGATTGATTGACATAAGGTTACCAACACTCAAGGAGGAAAGCTCAGGTGCAACATCTTGATTTCTAGGCCAAGTAGTGTGAAAGGAAAAGGACCCCAGAAACCCCTCAAGGTTTTGTACCACAAGGAAGAGGTCAGGGATGTGGATAACGAGATATCATCATTTCTCGATAAGAGCATTGAGATATCGCCTTGGATTTCCAATGTCAAGACCCATGCCAATGGCAGTAAAGGAGAAGCGAGTAGTGGATCCAAGAGGGTTACATCCGATTATGAGATTGAAGGAAAAGAATTTGAAGATCGTCGTGCCAATGTCAAAAAGCTTGTTGATCTCAACCTTCAAGTGGCTGAAAATGAGCAGTTAGCAATGCCCAAACTGCCATACCAGCAAACACTACCTTTTGGTCTTCATTACAAACAATCCTGGTTTGCTCCTCATCCAAATCAACAAGCCCAAGGCCCGAGATATCGAAATCAACGTCAAAATCAGCTTAGGCCCCAAACTAACTTGGAAAGAAGAAATGCTCCTCGTCATCCAATCGTCATGACATATAGCCAACTTCTACAGCCTCTGATTCAAAACACGTTGGTGGTTCCCAAGTCTCTTAAGCCGGTTACACAACCTTACCCACCTGGGTATGACCCAAATGTGCAATGTGGATATCATGCCGGATCAGAAGGGCATTCAACTGAAGACTGCAACGCTTTCAAAGCCAAAGTACAACAATTTATTGACAACGGGTACATAGCCTTTCAAGAAGGAAGCTTGGTGGTAAATATTAACCCATCGACCGGATAAGTGCGAAGATCTCAAGGGGTGTCCCCCTAAGTTAATGGATCAAGTTTGAAGAAGTCATTCCCTAAAGCTGGCAATCATTTGGTTGTTTCAGCATTTCTTTTGTAGTTTCCTCGCATGTTGATTGTTAATTGCTTTTAAGCATTGTTGTTTTCTTTGAATTGGTAAGATTAATGAAATGTTTATGCATCTTTTGAATTAATCCATTCGTATTCACTCGTTTTTCATTTATGTTAAAAACAAAAATACTCCTCTCACTGATAAGAACACAAATGATTCCGTACATTCCATTGTTGTCATACCTCTTCATGGCATACCATGCATTCCATACCGCATAGTGCCTAGAATATCAGTCGAAATAATTTTTTCGGATCTACAGGCAAACCAGCTAAATTAATCGACGGATGTGCGTCAAATCAGTGGACAAAATTTTTTAAAATCAAGCTTCCAGACATCAACTTTATTAATCTATGTTTCGCGTAGTTTAATCTGGTATGCTCGATTTATTTTTCAGCTAATTTTTTTGACCATTTTTTGATTAGCTCAAGCCTGTTTAACCGATCAAAATTTATTTCAAAATTAAAAGAAACGTTGTATTTTTCCAATAAGTTTATTTCACACTGATCATTTTGGTGGATTCATTTTAATTTTTCAAGCACTTTTGCGCTCGACTTTTATGCATTTTGAGTCCGTTTATTTTTATCTTTTTATCAACATGTTCATAAAAATTAAATAGAATTAATTGTGATTTTGTTTAAATTTGATTTTAATTATTTTAAGGTATTTATTTTTTATTAAGGCTTAATTGTTTTTGTTTCTAAAAAATATATTAAGGGCATTATTGTCATTGTATAATTTGAAACCCTAGTATATATGTTGTTATGAGAGGAGAGACAAAAGACAGCGGCCCACACCATCTGCTACCTCTCTCTCTCAATTCAAAATAAAATAAAAAGAGAAAATAAAGGTAAGAAAAAAAGGGAGTTGCACAAAAATCCTTCTTCTTCGTTCCACATATCACCCTCATTTTCCTTTCATCCACTAACCATCTCTCTCAATTTACAAAGAGATAGAACAATAGAAACAAAAGAAGACTTGCTTCTTCTAAAAAAAATGTGACCACACCATAAAATGTCTCCTCCTTCACTATTCATTATCTTTCATACAAATCTAAAAAAAATCATTTCTCCACATACAAACTTCAAACACCACATCACATTTTCACTAACCATATTAACCTTATCTATCCCTTTAAATAATATAATAACAAGAAAAAGTTGCAGCCACTCTAGCTCTACTTCAAATCCGTCGCTACCGGAATTACATCACCGAAAACAATCACGCGTTTCACGCATCCTGCCGTCGGTACTTCAACCTTCACTAGTTTGGTAATATTTGACTCATGTGAATCGATTTATTTCGGGTATGTTGCGGATGTTCTGTTTGAATACATGAGTTATGGTGTCTTGATTTACAAAAATAGTTTATATTTTGCTTGAAAGTTTGAAACAAGGATCAACAAGAGTGAGATCCCAACTGTTTAGAATGTTTTTTTACACCTCTTCTAAATGTATATAAATCATCACATGTTTTTTTTCATCACAAATCTTGCATATATATTAGGTGTTATTTATTTGTATTTATCCATCCCAACAAAATTTGGTTACTTTCATAGTTTGTATTTGTTAATAAAAGATTAGTAAAAATGGTAACAAAAATGAAAAAGTGTGAGAAGGTGTCTAGAGTTTCTATTTTTTTTCTTCAGTGCAAGTATATAGTTTTATGTATTTGGATTAGAATTACAATTTTGTATTATGTGTATGAGAATTTATAGTGCCAGTAAGTTGACTTTTCTCCCGTTTCTATTTCTCTCATTAATGTGTATGAGAATCACTTATTAGGTGTATATTTTATGTATTTGGATAGTGGTTCGGCATCCCATGCCAGTATTTTTTTAATTTTTATATTACTACTATTATTAATATTATTATTATTATTATTATTATTTAATTTAGTTAGAATTTTAGTTGGATTTTTGGCCTATGTTATCTTTGATGTTTGCACCTATGTCCAATCATATTTGCACCCTCTTGTGTTTAGTTTTTATTTTTATTTTTATTAGCTTAATTATTTAATTTGGTATTTATTTATTTAATTAAATTTTTATTTAATTAGTTGATTAGATCTTAATTAATTAATTGCTCTTTTAATTGTTAAAAGTAAATTATTTGATTAGTTGTTTTCAATGTGCTTAGTTATTTAATAAGATAATCTTTATCCATGTTCATATCACGCATGTTAATAATCACACTCGATATTTTTCAACTTATTAATCATTTTTAATTTCAAGCCATTTTCTTAAATAAAATCTGAAGAAAAAGATTACCCTGGATGGAATATCCAGTCGTAATCCCGAATATTAGGCTCAAGCTGTAAGAGCTTGCAAGCCATAAGTATTCGTCTTCTCTTCCAATGCTTCAATATTCAAATCATTTTCTTAAATAAAATCTGAAGAAAAAGATTATCCTGGATGGAATATCCAGTCGTAATCCCGAATATTAGGCCTAAGTTGTAAGAACTTGTAAGCCCTATGTATTCGTCTTCTCTTCAAAATATTTGTAAATATTCAAACGTATTTTCTCAATAAAATTGAAAGAAAAAGATTACCTGGGTGAAAGGTCCAGACGTAGTTCCGAGTATTAGACCCAAGTTGTAAGAGCTTGCAAGTCATAAATATTCGTCTTTCAAGCCAAAAAATACATTCAACCAATCAAACTCTTTTTCGCCGCCGTGCGATTGATCAGAAAAACCTTTTCAAATTGAAAGACATCTTATTTTAGGGTGATGTAAAGCAATGTTTCAGCCACAATTGTTGAGTTAAGATAAGTGACGTTTTTCCGAATGTTGATTTGTAAATTCATTCGATGTGTGGTATACGTTCGCTCCTCATCTATTTTGGGTAAAACAATGTTTTTCATCGATTAATACAATATAGCTTTCGCTAAAATCGACCAACAAACAAACATTTTCTATCCAGAACTACGTAAGCCTTGATTTCTCTATTGAGATACGTAGGAGCAAGATTTGTAAATCTTGTCAGGCCCACTAATAAAAAACTTAGGTTTAGTCCTTCGTTAAAAATCCAAAAACATTCTCCTCTCTTCTATTCTTTCTTTCCCACCTAATAACTTGAAAAAACCTAACATTTCAAACTAACACTAATGCGCACAACTAACCTAATAGTTCCCGTTGAGTACAACAGACGTGAGGGGTGCTAATACCTTCCCCTTGCGTAATCGACTCCCGAACCCTGATATTGGTTGCGATGACCATATCTTATCCTTTTGTTTAAGGGTTTTATCAATATTTTCCCTTTCCCTCTTTGGGAATAAATAAAATTCGGTGGCGAATCTGTTTAGTCCATCATGTGAGCGTGCGATTGCGCTTCACTAAGTCGTGTTCTCATTTTTTGAGGTGCGACATCGTGTTAGAGGAGTTTTATTTTAATAGGGGATCTCATCTTCAAATGTTTTGGCTTTGAGATAGGTACCATGAGCTTGTGGAGACACATATGTATGAGGCTGCCGCTAGGGTGTACATCCTACATCTATTAGCATGTACTCTCTTTTCAGATAAGTCTCATGTTTATATTGACGCTCAGTACATGTGGTTATTTAATAGCCTTGACGATATCAATTAGGCTTAGGGGCGCGCTGCATTGACCATACTGTATGTAGCACTTAGAGTTGCGCCTGCCTTTGAAACCAAACATCTTGCTGGTTATTTGAGTCTATTCCAGGTATACTTGAAATTATTATTTGTATTTTATTTCTTATTTAATTGTTACGAATAATATTTCTTAATTATTATTTGTTGTGTCTGTGTTCTTTTATCAATGCTAGATATATGAGCATTTCCCCACCATCTGTGACAGGAGGGTGCAGTATACCCATGCGGGCACCCCATGAGCAAGGAGATGGAAGGTCAGGCAAGCACATCCAGGTGGTATTACGAAGTACATGAGGAGGCTTGATGCGCTAACAATATATGATGTCATTTGGACGCCGAACACAAATCATAGAGTCTACTGTGAGTTTGATGAGTCTTGTTTATTTTTTGGTTATATGTGGTGAGAGACCTTAATCGCTAGACACTTGCTTGAGAGGTGTCTGCGACATTATGTTATGTCCAGGGAATCCCACGACTAGTTCCGGATGTTCCAGTTGTGGGCTTTAACATGTGGTTTCAGAGTAAAATCATCAGCTCTGCATGTGCCATTATAGATAATGCATTGAGGGTTCAGCATGACTCACAGTGTGAGGATGGTTACCTAGAGTGGTACCTCACGATATCACTGTTGGTGTAAGCCCTAGAGGCCAATACTTTTGGTACTTGTATCGAATTATTTATTAATAATAAAAGCCATTTACGAAACCATGCATCTGATAGCTGATTATTTTCTGTATTAATACGATTAAAAGAAAGAATGAATCAAAGAATATACGAGTAATTAAATTTGGCATCATGTGTGTACGATTTGGATGATTGATGTTTGTTATGCTTCGGAATCCGACATTAGTATGGTGAAGCAGCGATACATCGATCGTCCATAGGTTACGCAATTAAGATCGATCAAGTTATATATATGATATAAGTATTCCTGATGCAAAATATGGTATATATGATATACTGTTTCTGTTTCGTTCATTTTTTTTTCCTTTGAGCGATCAATGGTCATTTGCTTCTTGATCCAACATTAGTATGGTGAAGCAATGACGTGTTGATCAATCATACTGAATCAACAATCGAGGTGTGTTTGATGGTCTGAAATTGGTGCATTAGGGTTAATGACGGCACAAGGGTTGTGTTGTCAAAGAGTTATGCGATTAGGATTGTGACTGCGCAAGAGTTGTGCTTTAAAGTATCAAGTGTTGATGCAAAAAACGACGTCAATTTCAAATGAACTGTTCATTAAAATTCTCATGGTGATAAGGAGTTATTCACCTTACTAAAATATTCGAGAGTTGTATTAGATACAATTGGAAGGAGTTCTTACCTAAATAACCTAGTTTTGTGTAATCCGCCTACGCGGAGTTAAAACAAAGTGAAATGTGGATCTCGACCCACCACAAAATCTTCCAACGGGATTTTCCAAATCAAATGGAGAGGGTCATTTGTTTTGAGTAAAATAGTGGGAGCATATTTAATTAAAGGCCTAATTAAATATGTTATTGATACTTATATTTTCATTATTTTCATGTAGATTACCATGACAACAAACACCTCTAACAACATTTTACGATCAATCCTTGATAAGGAAAAATTGTCTGGGATAAATTTTCTGGATTGGCACCAAAATCCGAGGATTATCCTCAAACATGATAGAAAGTTGTATGTCTTGGAGAAACCTGTTCCTGAAGAGGAACCTCCTAGTTCTGCACCTAAGGCAGAAAGAAATGCTTATAAGAAGCATGACGATGATGCCAATGAAACTGCTTGCCTCATGCTAGCTACTATGAACTCAGAGTTACAAAAGCAACATGAGAACATGACATCGTTCGATATGATTGAACACCTGAAGATGCTCTATCAAGAGCAGGCAAGGCATGAAAGGTTTGAAGTTTCAAAAGCCCTTTTTCAAGGCAAGTTAGCTGAGGGAGCCCCTGTAGGTCCCCATGTGCTCAAGATGATTGGGTATGTGGAGAACCTTGAGAGGTTGGGTTTTCCCCTCGGAAAGGAACTTGCAACTGATTTGATCTTGCAATCGTTGCCAGATAGATTTAGTCAATTTGTCCTTAATTTCAATATGAATGATATGCACAAATCTCTTCCTGAACTGCTAGTCATGTTAAGAACTGCTGAGCAGAATCTGAAGTCAAAAGGGAAGTCCATTCTGATGATCGGAAATGGAAAGAGACAGAACAAAAGACCCACCAAGCAGGGTGATAAAGGGAAAGGCAAGGAAGTTGCCAAACCCAAACCCACCGTTGCTGCTTTGAAGCCTAGTGGAGGCATAACAAAGGAAGGCACCTGCTTCCATTGCGGTAAGACCGGACACTGGAAGAGAAACTGTCCAAAGTACCTGGAAGATAAGAAGAATGAAGTAGAGACTTCAACTTCAGGTATTTTTGTTATTGAAATTAATTATCTACTTCTGCATCATGGGTATTAGATACTGGATGCGGTTCTCACATTTGTACCAATGTGCAGGGGCTAAAAAGGAGTAGAGATTTGGCAAAAGGTGAAGTTGACCTACGAGTTGGCAATGGAGCAAAGGTTGCTGCTTTAGCCGCAAGAACTTATGTATTGACTTTACCTAGTGGTTTAATAATTCAGTTAGAGAACTGTTATAATGTACCTGTAATTAGTAGGAATATTATTTCGGTTTCTTGTTTGGACAAGTTTGGTTTTTCATTTATAATAAAGAACAATTGTTGCTCAGATTATTTGAATGATATATTCTATGCTACTGCATAAATGAACAATGGACTATATGTCCTTGATCTTGAAATGCTTATTTATAACATTAATACTAAAAGTATGAAATCTAATGAGTTAAATCCAACTTACCTTTGGCATTGTCGATTAGGCCACATAAATGAGAAACGCATTTCCAAACTCCATAAAGATGGACTCTTGGACTCTTTTGATTATGAATCATATGAGACATGCAGATCTTGTTTAATTGGAAAGATGACAAAGTCTCCATTCATTGGAAAAGGTGAAAGAGCTAATGATATTTTGGCCCTCATACACACTGATGTATGTGGACCACTGAACATACCAGCCAGAGGAGGTTTTCAGTACTTCATCACATTTGTTGATGGTTTCAGTAGATATGGTTATGTGTATTTAATGAAAAATAAATCAGAGTCCTTTGAAAAGTTAAAGGAATTCAAGAATGAAGTACAAAACCAACTAGGTAAGAATATTAAAACTCTTCGATCAGATCGAGGTTGTGAGTATTTAAGCCTAGAGTTTGATGACCATTTGAAAGAATGTGGGATCCTATCCCAACTTACTCCTCATGGAACACCCCAATGGAACGGTGTATCTGAGAGAAGAAATTGAATCCTGTTAGACATGGTCCGATCCATGATGAGTCACGCCGATCTTCCAAACTCCTTTTGGGGACATGCGCTGTTGACAACAGCTTACACACTTAACCGTGTTCCATCCAAAAAGGTTGATAAGACACCATATGAGATATGGAGTCGTAAGAAACCACATATGTCTTACATGAAGATTTGGGGTTGCAAAGTTTATGTGAAACGACAAATTTCAACTAAGCTTGAGCACAAATCTGACAATTTCTTATTTGTGGGGTATCCTAAAGAAACAAGAGGGTATTACTTCTACAATCCTTCTGAGGGCAAAGTGTTTGTCGCTCGAACAAGAGTTTTCCTAGAAAAGGATTTTATTTCCAAAGGAATCAGCGGGAGGAAAGTAAAGCTTGAAGAAATTCAAGAATCACAAAGCATTGATACACCTATGGAGGAATTAGAGCAGGAAACACAAGTAGTTGTTGTTAGGGACCAATTAGTACTATTTTTATACCATTTTATTGGTCCCTTTTACCAAGTTTTGATTTAATTACACACTTTTATCTTCACTAATTTGTATAAATGCAATTAGGTTTAATTTATTTTGTTTTGAATAGTTATTTCACATTTTTTGTTAGTTGTGTAGAATTATGGATAGCAAGACCTTGGTTCCAACATGGCATTTTGGAGGAAGCTTGCCAAACAAGGAAGCTGGGGAAGCAACAGTTCGCGCCGCGAACTTCCTTCGCGCCGCGAAGGCTGCGAATCTAGCAAGCTGACCAAGGGTCAAAAGTGCTGTTGTGCAGAAAAAGTAATTGCCATTTTGATGTCTGCCTGGGAAGTGCTTTTCTGCTGCAGATGACAATGTCCAATTGGGGAAATGTCAACCTTTTTGGTAGAGACAAAATAGTTTAACCTAGGTATTGAAACATTATTCCATTCATTCACACATTGTGCTGGAGAGTTTTGTAATAGAGAAAAACAGAGTTTTTCTTCTAAAACCTTCTGCTTTGTAACAATGGTGATGAGGAGCTAAACTCCCTTTTGTCAAGATTGGAGGTAGTAGCTATTCTCATCTGTCTATGTATTCACTTTGATTTATATATGAGATAGAGATTGTTGATGTATTGATTACTGTTTTTGCTTTAAGTTGAAAACCAGATTTGAGTAGTTGTCGAGAGAGATTACTCGAGTTTAGACATAAAATAGATTTTCAAGTAGTGAATAAGTTGTAGAGATAGATTTATTCATTACTATTCTTTGATATTGAACATTAAAGGTTGCTATATTGATAGTTAGGTGGAGAGATCGTCTAAGGATCAATAATAGTAACTATCACGATATCATTTAGACATAAATGACTTTGAGAGGATATTTGAACATCATCAATAATCTTGAATCTAATTATTTATCATAGGGAATCATAGATATTTGAAATAGTGAACTCCAATCTTGCCAAGCTTTTATAATTGTCCAAAACCACTTAATAGTCTTTGTTAACTTTCACTCACAAAATATTTCTTCAAACAAAACAACCCTGTTACTTTCTTAACTTATAACATTTGAATTATAGAACGGCGGTAATATTACCCAATCTCTGTGGATACGATACAAAAATATTTGCCAAAGATATACTCTTTCAACAAATTGGCGCCGTTGCCGGGGATTGGTGTCGATATTACAAGCATTGCAATAATTCATTGTTTTAAGTTTTGTTACATTTATTACTATCCCTCTTTTGTTTCACTTGGTTTGTTAGTTTTGTAGATTCTAGTGCATGCGAGGAAAAGCAACCGAGGAGCAACTTCAATTCGATCCTGAAATTGAAAGAACACTTCGGAAGCTCAATAGCAAAACACGAAGGAGAAGGAAACTAGCCGAAGAGAGAAACCGGAGAGAAGAAGCATCTACTTCCGCACTTGTTCCAATCGAAGAAGTGGTTGTAGAAGCTTGTGAAGGAAACATGGCGGAGGATAATCGTACCGAAATGTCCGCTAATAGTCCAAGAAGGAATGCTCAATTTGCCCGTGGAGGAAGAAATACGGAGATGAAGACCGGAATCCTCCAACTTCTCTATGCAACTCCATTCACCGGAATGGATCACGAAGATCCGTATACCCATCTCATCAAATTCTATGAGATTGCGGGTTCTACGGGAATAGACGAAGCGGGTGAAGAAACGTTATTCAAGAGGATGTTCCCACACTCCTTAGTGGGAAAGGCAAAAGAGTGGTACCTTGATCAAGAATCAAGAGTGATGACGGATTGGAATTTGTTAGAAGAAAAGTTCTTAGAAAGATACTTCCCTCAATCCCGATTCATGGAAGCCAAAACGGCTATAGCGGTATTCACTCAAGGAGGCAACGAATCTCTAAATGAAGCTTGGGAAAGATTCAAATCAATGTTGAGGAAGTGTAAGGGACATGGTTTTGATGAGCTTACTCAAATCCATATTTTTTTGAATGGTCTCCAATCAACTCATAAGACACTTCTGGACGCCACCGCGGGTGGATCACTTATATCAAAAACTGCGGAAGAAGCTAAAGTCATTATTGAACGGATGGCCCGTAATGATCATCAAGGTCAACATGATCGTAGCCCTTCACAACGTAAGCCTGGAGTTCTAGAGTTGAATACAAATGATGCCATCCTTGCTCAAAACAAGCTACTCTCTCAACAAGTGGAGCTTCTTACTCAACAAATGGCCAAGCTTCCACAGCAAATAAAAGAGATTCAAGGGTTTCAAGTTCAGCATCAAGTAGCATGTTGCGAGTTGTGTCAAGGGGATCATCCTACTGGTTTTTGTCCTCCACCCCAAGAAGAAGTGAGTTATGTGAACAACCAAAACCAGGGATATCAAAGACAACAGCCTAACAATCAAGGCTATCAACCAAGAAACAATCAAGGCTACCAACCGTCAAGGTTCAACAATCAGAATTATCAACAGCAAAGCCCTTACCAACAACCAAACTCTCAAGGTCAGCAGTCGCAAGGAGGAAATTCCAAGCTAGAAGACACTCTTCAACAATTCATACAAGCTTCCATGGCAAATCAGAAGAGTAACGAGGCGGCAATTAAAAATCTGGAAAATCAAGTAGGCCAACTCGCTAAGCAACTGTCGGAACAAAACGCAGGGCCTTCTTTCTCTGCTAACACTCAACCAAATCCAAAGGAGCATTGCAAAGCAGTCGTCACAAGGAGCGGTAAAGCGTTGGTAAGTGAAAAAGATGAAGAAATTGTAGAAGAGAACACCACTGATGGGATTCTGGAAGAAACAGATATAGTTGGTGAAAGGAAAAATGATTCTGGAAATGCTCAGTTCGCGCCGCGAACCACTTTCGTGCCGCGAAAAGAGCAGGTTTTGCCCACTGCTGTGCAGACTGCTTTAGAAGGGAAAAAAGATGCTGAATCAAAGAAAAAGAAGAAATCTGAGAAGGGAGTGAATGTCATTCCAACGCAACATCTACCCTATCCACATGCTCCATCAAGGAAAGACAATGCTAGGCACTATGCACGGTTCATGGACATCTTCAAGCAACTCCAAATCAACATTCCATTTGCTGACGCATTAGAACAAATGCCACGGTATGCTAAATTTATGAAGGACATTCTTACCAAGAAAAGGCGACACGTGGAAGATGAGACCATAATTCTTGATGCACGGTGTAGCGCAATCATCCAGAAGACTTTACCTAGGAAGGAGTCCGACCCGGGCCGGGTTGTTCTACCGGTAACCATTGGAAGCACATACGTTGGGAATGGTTTGATAGATTTGGGCTCTAGTATAAATTTAAATCAACAAGAATGACCTTACAACTAGCAGACAAGTCTACAACCTCACCATACGGAATTGCCCAAGACATGCTCGTAAAAGTGGACAAATTTTTGTTTCCGGTGGATTTTGTAATAGTAGAGATGGATGAGGACCGCGATGTACCCCTAATCCTTGGAAGACCTTTTATGAAGACCGCTCGGATGATGATCGACATAGATGATGGGCTAATGAAGGTTAGAGTGCAAGATGAAGAGGTGACTTTTAACCTTTTCGAAGCAATGAAACATCCAACTGACAAGCACGATTCTTTTCGAATTGATGCAAGTGAAGAGGAAGTAGTGGAGGTCGTGAATCAAATCCATATTTCTAATCCTTTGGAAAGATCCCTTATCGGAGCATACAATGTGTTAACCGACAATGAGGAACGAGAGATCGAAGCGATGTTGCACGAGCTAGAATCTTGTGGTGAGCTGGCCTATCAAGAAGAATTAGTGGAAGATTTAGATGCAAAGAAGGAAACTGAAGAGCAAAAGTTAGAATTGAAGATGCTTCCGTCACATTTGAAGTATGTGTTTCTTGGAGATGAGTGTACCAAACCAGTGATTATAAGCAACACATTGTCCACGCAAGAGGAAGATAAGTTGATTCAAGTATTGAAAAAGAACCAAGGTGCAATAGGGTGGGTTTTATCCGATTTGAAGGGTATTAGTCCAGCATATTGCATGCACAAGATAATGATGGAGGAAAATTTCAAACCGGTTGCGCAACCTCAGAGGCGTTTGAATCCATCAATGAAAGAGGTGGTTCGGAAAGAAGTTGTCAAACTTTTAGAAGCCGGAATGATTTATCCCATATCTGATAGTGCATGGGTGAGTCCGGTACAAGTGGTCCCCAAGAAAGGCGGAATGACGGTGATTAAAAACGATAAAAATGAGTTGATTCCGACGAGAACAGTGACAGGGTGGAGGATGTGCATCGACTATAGAAGGTTGAACCAAGCCACAAGGAAAGATCATTTCCCATACCTTTCATGGACCAAATGTTGGAGCGGCTCGCCGGCAAAAATTTCTACTGTTTCTTGGACGGATATTCGGGGTATAATCAAATTTCAGTAAATCCGGCAGACCATGAGAAAACAGCTTTTACATGTCCTTTTGGCATCTTTTCTTACCGAAGAATGCCTTTTGGATTATGTAACGCACCGGCCACATTTCAACGGTGTATGCAAGCTATTTTTTCAGACTTGATAGAAGAATGCATTGAGGTGTTCATGGACGATTTTTCTGTTTATGGATCATCTTTTGAAATGTGCTTAAAGCACCTTGATGTAGTTCTGGGGAGATGCGTGGAGACCAACCTAGTGCTCAACTGGGAAAAATGCAATTTTATGGTCACTGAGGGTATAGTACTTGGTCACAAGATTTCTTCTGAAGGGCTAGAGGTGGACAAGGCCAAGGTGGAGGTTATTGAAAAACTACCACCTCCAACTAACATTAAAGGAATAAGAAGCTTTCTAGGACATGCCGGTTTTTACCGGAGATTCATACAAGACTTCTCAAAGATCGCAAAGCCATTGAGTAATTTGCTCAACAAAGGTACGCCTTTTCTTTTTGATGAGTCATGTCTTAAAGCTTTCTTAGATTTGAAAGAAAAGTTGATCACCACACCAATAATCGTAGCACCAAACTGGAACCTTGATTTTGAACTCATGTGTGATGCTAGCGATTATGCAGTGGGTGCGGTGTTAGGACAAAGAAGCGATAAAGTTTTCCATGCCATACACTATGCTAGTAAGGTGTTGAATGACGCGCAAGTTAATTACGCAACAACTGAAAAAGAATTGCTAGCCATAGTGTATGCACTGGAAAAATTTAGAGCTTATTTGATTGGTTCAAGAGTTGTAATCTACACTGACCACTCTGTAATAAAATATCTGCTTACCAAGCCGGATTCAAAACAAAGGCTTATTCGTTGGATCCTTTTACTACAAGAGTTTGATCTAGAGATTCGGGATAAAAAAGGTTCCGAGAACTTGGTAGCAGATCATTTGTCTCGATTGGTCAATGTAGAAATTACAAACAAAGAAGAAGAGGTGAGAGAAGAATTTCCAGATGAAAAACTCTATGCGATTCAAGTGAGGCCTTGGTTTGCTGATTTTGCTAACTACAAAGCAACTGGTTTAACACCGGAAGATCTCACTTGCAATCAAAGAAGGAAATTCTTAGCTAATGCAAAATATTATGTCTGGGATGACCCTTACCTTTTTAAAGTAGGGGCAGACAATATTTTGAGAAGGTGTGTAACAATGGAGGAATCAAGAGACATTCTGTGGCACTGTCACAACTCTCCGTATGGAGGTCACTATAGTGGTTTGAGAACAGCCACTAAAGTACTCCAATCGGGTTTTTATTGGCCATCTTTATTCAAAGATGCGCACGAACATGCGAAGAGTTGTGATGCATGCCAACGGAGTGGTGGAATAGGAAAACGGGATGAAATGCCTCTAACCAACATGCTAGAAGTAGAAGTTTTTGATTGTTGGGGTATTGATTTCGTTGGCCCATTCCCCTCTTCTTTCTCTAATGAGTACATCTTAGTAGCTGTCGATTATGTTTCGAAGTGGGTGGAAGCAATTGCCTCACCCAAGGCCGATGCCAAAACTGTGATCAAATTTTTAAAGAAGAACATATTCTCACGTTTTGGTGTGCCTCGAGTGTTGGTGAGTGATGGAGGCTCACACTTCTGCAATACACCCTTAGAAAAAGTTCTGCAACATTATGGTGTAAAGCATAAAGTGACCACTCCCTACCACCCACAAGCGAACGGTCAAACTGAGGTTTCAAACCGGGAAATTAAACGGATCCTTGAGAAAACAGTTTCGAACTCAAGAAAGGACTGGTCCTTAAAACTTGATGAGGCTTTGTGGGCGTATCGCACTGCTTACAAAGCACCTATTGGGCTGACTCCGTTTCAACTGGTGTATGGGAAGACTTGTCATCTTCCAGTTGAAATGGAGCATAGAGCATTATGGGCTCTTAAGTTCTTGAACTTCGACTCCACTCTAGCTGGAGAGAGAAGGAAAGGTCAACTCCATGAGTTAGAGGAACTAAGGAACGATGCATACCATTCTAATAAGCTGTACAAGGAGAAGACAAAAGCATACCATGATGGGAAGGTCCGCCATAAAGAGTTTCATGTTGGACAGATGGTATTGCTTTTTAACTCAAGGTTGAAGTTGTTTCCGGGTAAATTGAAGTCTAAATGGTCAGGACCATTTGTTGTCAAGGAAGTACGGAATTATGGAGCCATTGTGATAGAGGACCCAAAGTCGCAAGAAAGCTGGACTGTCAATGGTCAAAGACTGAAAGTCTATCATAGCGGTGACATAAATCGTGATGTGTGTGTCCTTTCCTTATCTGGATCAAGCTAATTGAGGTACCGTCGAGCTCTTAACGACGTTAAACAAAGCGCTGGTTGGGAGGCAACCCAACGTTGCTAGTGTGCATTTTTAAATTTCTCTGTTTTGTGATTTTTAGCTCTGTTAAAGTTTTAAAAAAAAATTGAAGTTCTGTTTTTGGCAGTTCGCGCCGCGACCTCCTGTTCGCGCCGCGAACTGAATGAATAAATTTGAGTGGGTTCTGTTTTTTGCAGTTCGCGCCGCGACCGCCTGTTCGCGCCGCGAACTGAGTGAAAAAATTTTAATTGGTTCTGTTTTCTGCTGTTCGCGCCGCGACCCCCTGTTCGCGCCGCGAACTTTGCGTGACAGAACTCATTTAAATACTGTTTAGGTCATTTCTGTGTCATTTCAAACTTTCCTCTTTTCAAATCATTTTGCCGCGCTTTCGTCCAAAGCTCAAAATCCCACCATTTCTCAAAATCTTTCGGGTTCCACTCTTCAAATCTTCTTCTTTTAGCAAGACTTTGTTTCAAAAGGTATGTAATTTTCAAATTCTCTTTTCCAATCCCTTTTCTTTGGGTTTTTCAATTAGGGTTGGTTAGAGATCACATTTCTCTGTTGAATACTGTTTGGAATCGGTATGCATGTTTGAATTAGAATAAGATTAGGTTAGGGTTGAGCATTTTGACTGGTTGGGAGTAGTTTTTTTCCCTCATTGGTGGAACCCTAGGAAGCTTTGGGGATTTCCTGAATTCGCAGAGTTCGCGCCGCGAACTACCCTTCGCGCCGCGAACTATGAATTCCAGCAACATTTTCTTTTTGTTACTTATTGGCTAATGCTGTTCATATGTGTTCTGTGGTTGTTCTGGTGTTGTTTGCAGATGTCTAAGAGAACTAAGACCATGGCACCTCCTCAGGCCCGTTCTATCCGAAGGTTCCTCAGTGAGGAACACGAAGCACGATTTGAAAGTCTTGTCAAGAGAACCATTTTACCTGAAAGGTTTATCCGCCTGGCTCCAACTGGGGTATATCACAGAGTGGTTGAGGCTTTTGAGCAACGAAAATGGATGAAGTTATGCGAGCCGGAAGCCGCAATCAACTACGACCTTGTCCGAGAATTTTATGCGAATGTGATGCATCGCGAGGAGGGTACGACTTTCATTTACCGGTCCAGGGTAAGGGGGAAGATTGTTTCATTTGGAAGGGATGACATTAATTCTTATCTAGGTCATCCCTTAACTCTTGGAGAGGGGGAGAGTTGTGAGTACAGTATCATGGAAGTAGCCAACAGGTGGAATCTGGAAGCGGTCAATGCCACCCTTTGTCTCAGAGGAAAATCTTTTGAAGTGAATGACCAAGGGCATCCGAAATTGTGGAAGAGGGAAAATTTCAATTTGGAAGCTAGGGCTTTCTTGGTGCTACTGTTGACTAATATCAGACCAAGAAGCCACACCACCACAATTCCTATGGATGTCGGGTGTCTTTTGTACTGCATCATGATCGGGAAGACAGTGGATGTCGCAGCCCTCATTGCAGGAGAATTGAGAAAGATAGTGTTAAGCGGAACCAATTTCGGGGGCAAAGCTGGTGTGCTAGCTTATCCAGGACTTATCATGGGATTGTGCCGTAGGGCAAATGTTCCCATCCCTGAGGAAGTACACTTCTCGATCACCAGTGTGATCAGTGACGCTTATTTGAACAGGTTTCTGCAAAACCCGAATGAAAAGACTGATGCATCTGGTACTTCTTCCTCTCGAGCCCGATCCAGATCCCGATCTCAACCTCAACCTCAAAGTACCCCAGGTTTTGATCAGATGGCTTTTGCCAACTACTGCTGTGAGAACTTTGAGGCCTCCAGGAGGTCTCAATCATTTCTTTTTGATGCCATGCAGCAGCAGTTCCAGAACACGTTTCTGGCACCAGAGGCCCGAACTTTTCCATCGCAAGCTGATTATGCAGCTTATGCTAATTGGCCTGTGGGCAAGCCAAATTTTATGAGGGGTGCAGGAGGTAGTGCTGACCCAAATGAGGAGATGGAAGATGTTCTCGGAAGTGTAGGTGGTGATGAAGAGGAGGAGGATTGAATTTGTGGAGTTTTGAGAGTATTGTTTGTTTGAGTTTCTTTTTGCTAATTCTGTTTTTATTTTTGGGAATTTTGTAATGTACTTTTTGGTGGCTCTAGTTCACCATGACTTTATCTTAGCACTTTAATTTTTCTTTAGTATTTTTATAATTGCATGAGTACTTTTTGAAATTTAAGTGTGTTTTTAATCAAATTGGTTTACCAACAGTTCTATTTAATCGTTCTTACGCTTAAGTCAAGCCTAAAGCAACCAAGAATTATTCGCAAAGAAAGAAGCATAGGATACTTCGAGTGGTGATGATAAGAATTAGTGTCGGCATTTCAAGGTACACTTTATCGCTTTCTAGACTTAACATGAGTAGTTTAATGGTTGTGCAAGTTTCAGTTCATAATTTCATTGAAGTATATGTCAGTGTGAATCAAAATAGGACTTAACCATTTGTGAGGAAGCTTTCCATTGTGCACTATAAAAGCGGGAAACCGAGCATTATTTTGACTCATTCTTATCATGCTAAATCATGCATCAATCCAATGTTTTGTGAAGTTTTTGAAAATGATAGAGGCATTGTTTGTGAGAAAAACCACTTGACCAAAAAGCTTAAATCAACTAACCTTGTGAGGAGTAATCCTTAGTTAACCCCCTTTGAGCTTATTTTAGGATTCATTTGATTGATCATTGTAAAATCAATTGAAAATTGTGGAATAAATGAATCCTAAATTCTTTCGTATCAGTTGAAACCTCAAACCGAGTTGTTGCAAAAATTTTGCCTTTTGCTTATGTTTAAGTAGGGAGCATTATTGAATAAATTTGGTTTTGGAATCTAAAGTTGGGGAGAGTAAAGTGAAAAGTTGATTAGAAACTTGGAAAAGTGAGTTTCTATGAAAGGGTAAGAATATGAAAAGAAACAAGAAAAAGAAATCACCCTTGAAACCATAGAGCATAAAAAAAAAAAAAAAAAAAAAAAAAAAAAAGTAAATGCTCATGGTTGTGTGGTTTTGAAAAGAAAAAGAAAAAGAAAAAGATAGGGACCAAGGAAAAGGAAATTGTGTAGAGTTGAATCTTTGGGAATGCTCCCTTAGGATAGGCAATTTGGTTGAATTCCTTTAATCTTATCCTTTCTTGTAACCTAAGCCACATTACAACCCTTGAAAGACCTCTTGATTCTCATTTTTCACATAACTTGGTAGTTGTTGTGATAACCGCATGATTTGAGTTGTTGTTGATTTAACTGCTTGGATGAGTGAAAGTAACCCTTCATGTTATTCATCAATATTGATGTGTGTGTAAGTTTGATTCAATTTTGACATGTATGACTTTGAAATCCTTGAAATGATTTTTGCACTTTACCATTTCCCTTATTTATGTTTTGTCTAGAGTTGAGATAAGTGAATTGAGAAAACGCCAAACGCTTTTGAACCATTTGAATGTCCTTGATGAATTCTTGTTTAAATCTTTTGTGTCATGACTTTGGTTGTAAGGGTGGAAACTTTTGTTTAGGGACAAACAAAATGCTAAGTTGGGGAGAGTTGTTAGGGACCAATTAGTACTATTTTTATACCATTTTATTGGTCCCTTTTACCAAGTTTTGATTTAATTACACACTTTTATCTTCACTAATTTGTATAAATGCAATTAGGTTTAATTTATTTTGTTTTGAATAGTTATTTCACATTTTTTGTTAGTTGTGTAGAATTATGGATAAGCAAGACCTTGGTTCCAACATGGCATTTTGGAGGAAGCTTGCCAAACAAGGAAGCTGGGGAAGCAACAGTTCGCGCCGCGAACTTCCTTCGCGCCGCGAAGGCTGCGAATCCAGCAAGCTGACCAAGGGTCAAAAGTGCTGTTGTGCAGAAAAAGTAATTGCCATTTTGATGTCTGCCTGGGAAGTGCTTTTCTGCTGCAGATGACAATGTCCAATTGGGGAAATGTCAACCTTTTTGGTAGAGACAAAATAGTTTAACCTAGGTATTGAAACATTATTCCATTCATTCACACATTGTGCTGGAGAGTTTTGTAATAGAGAAAAACAGAGTTTTTCTTCTAAAACCTTCTGCTTTGTAACAATGGTGATGAGGAGCTAAACTCCCTTTTGTCAAGATTGGAGGTAGTAGCTATTCTCATCTGTCTATGTATTCACTTTGATTTATATATGAGATAGAGATTGTTGATGTATTGATTACTGTTTTTGCTTTAAGTTGAAAACCAGATTTGAGTAGTTGTCGAGAGAGATTACTCGAGTTTAGACATAAAACAGATTTTCAAGTAGTGAATAAGTTGTAGAGATAGATTTATTCATTACTATTCTTTGATATTGAACATTAAAGGTTGCTATATTGATAGTTAGGTGGAGAGATCGTCTAAGGATCAATATAGTAACTATCACGATATCATTTAGACATAAATGACTTTGAGAGGATATTTGAACATCATCAATAATCTTGAATCTAATTATTTATCATAGGGAATCATAGATATTTGAAATAGTGAACTCCAATCTTGCCAAGCTTTTATAATTGTCCAAAACCACTTAATAGTCTTTGTTAACTTTCACTCACAAAATATTTCTTCAAACAAAACAACCCTGTTACTTTCTTAACTTATAACATTTGAATTATAGAACGGCGGTAATATTACCCAATCTCTGTGGATACGATACAAAAATATTTGCCAAAGATATACTCTTTCAACAGTTGTGGAAGAGCAACCTGCTCAAGTAGAACAAGACCAACGTAGGTCAAGCAGGATACGTCACCTACCTGAGAGATATGGATATCTCATAACTGACCAAGGTGATATATTACTCATGGATCAAGATGAGCCTGTGACCTACCAAGAGGCTATAACTGGTCCCGAGTCTGAGAAGTGGCTAGAAGCCATGAAATCTGAAATGGATTCCATGTACACAAACCAAGTTTGGACCTTGGTAGAACCTCCTGTAGGAGTTAACCCTATATGATGCAAGTGGGTCTTCAAAAAGAAGACTAGAATGGATGGTAAGGTACATACCTATAAGGCAAGACTGGTTGCAAAAGGATATAAACAAATTCATGGGGTTGACTATGATGAAACCTTTTCACCAGTTGCAATGCTTAAATCTGTTCGGATTTTACTTGCAATCGCTGCATATCATGATTATGAAATATGGAAGATGGATGTCAAAACTGCTTTCCTTAATGGGAATCTTCTTGAGGATGTGTACATGACACAACCTAAAGGATTTGACATACCAGAAGAAGCCCAAAAGATATGTAAGTTACATAGATCAATCTATGGATTGAAGCAAGCTTCCAGAAGCTGGAATATTTGTTTTGATGAAACAGTAAAACAATATGGATTAATCAAGAATGAAGATGAGCCTTGTGTCTACAAGAAGGTTAGTGGGAGCATGATCATTTTCCTGGTACTATATGTAGATGACATATTACTCATTGGAAACGATGTCCCTACCCTGCAACAAGTAAAGTCTTGGTTGGGGAAATGTTTTTCTATGAAGGACCTAGGTGAAGCAGCCTATATATTAGGAATCAGAATCTATAGAGATAGATCACAAAAACTACTTGGCCTAAGTCAGAGTACATACATAGACAAAGTGCTGAGACGCTTTAATATGCATGGTTCCAAGAAAGGATTCATACCTATGCAACATGGCCTGTGTCTATCAAAAACACAATCCCCTTCAGCTAAGGAAGAAAGGGATCGCATGAATAAGATTCCATATGCATCTGCAATAGGATCTATCATGTATGCCATGTTATGTACTCGACCAGATGTCTCGTATGCTTTAAGTGCAACGAGTAGGTACCAATCTGATCCTGGTGATGCTCATTGGGTAGTTGTCAAGAATATCCTTAAGTATTTGAGAAGGACTAAGGACTCATTCTTGATATATGGAGGTCAGGAAGAGCTTTATGTAATTGGATACACCGATGCTAGCTTCCAGACAGATAAGGATGACTTTAGATCGCAATCTGGTTATGTGTTTTGCTTAAATGGTGGCGCTGTGAGCTGGAAAAGTTCAAAGCAAGATACAGTTGCTAATTCTACAACCGAGGCCGAGTATATTGCTACCTCAAGTGCAGCAAAGGAAGCTGTTTGGATCAAAAAGTTCATTAGTGAACTTGGCATAGTTCCTAGCATTGTGGATCTCATTGGTCTCTATTGTGATAACAATGGTGCTATCACACAAGCTAAGGAGCCTAGATCTCACCAACGATCCAAACACATACTAAGGCGTTATCACCTCATTCGAGAGATACTAGATAGAGGAGATGTGAAAATATGCAGAGTACCTACACTTGACAATATTGCTTACCCACTGACAAAGCCTCTTACGCAGCAGAAGTATGATGGCCATACTAGATCTATGGGCATTAGGGGAATGCCTGATTTTCTCTAGTGCTAGTGGGAGATTGTTGGTGTAAGCCCTAGAGGCCAATAATTTTGGTACTTGTATCGAATTATTTATTAATAATAAAAGGATTTTTCTTTATTATGTTTGTTTAATAAAGTCCCTAGAATAGCTAGTCCGTTTAATGTATCATGTGTGACTTAATCATGAGATCACATTAAACATAAGGACATTATTCTTAAAGTATCCGTAGTCGAGCTTTATTGTGAAGTGGGATAACATTAAAGCATTAAGACTATTATGTATATAGATTGATGATCACATCTCATGGATCATGGATAAGGAGTTATCAAGTCTTAAACATAGGTATGAATATTAAGAGTAATATTTATACTGGATTGACCCGCTATGAGAATACTATATAGAATGTTATGCAAAGTGTCATAAGTTATTCTCATGGTGATAATGGTGTATACCACCCTTCGACCTGAAACCACTATGGACCCTAGATGTAGAGTCAAGTGCCTTATTGCTGATCAAATGTTGTCCGTAACTGGATAACATAAAGACAGTTGATGGGTACTCCACGAAGCATGCTGAGGGACATGAGTGACCTAGATGGAATTTGCCCATCCTACGTAACAGGATAAATAACTATGGGCCCAATATTGAACTGGACAAGGATGACACGGTCTATGCCTTGTGTTCAATATAGACATAAGGGCAAAAGGGTAATTGTACACATAAGTATTATCACAAAAGAATTTATCAGATCACAAGACATTTTCGTGTCTTGGGTAGTAGTGATGTGTTGCTAGATACCGCTACTGTTTATTATGTTAAATACATGATTTAATATAATTGCCAATGCCGCGAAAACCTACAGGGCCACACACAAAAGGACGGATTGATGAGAGATAGAGTAACTAAGGAACACCGTAAGGTACGGTGCATTTAAGTGAATTGTAGAACATCGTAAGATACAATGTACTTAAGTAGAATACGAAGTATGGTAAGGTACCACGCGCTTAAGTGATTTTGGCATATTATAAGATATGGGCCACATACACTTAAGTGGGCTTTTTAGCTTGCAGCCTACACAAGTGGTTCTATAAATATAACCCTTGTGCAGAAGCATTTGTGCAGTTGAAATTTTGTTTCTCTCTCTCTCTCTCTCTCACTCAAAGCCTTCATTCGTAGCAGCTAACACTGAGGTTGAAGGAATCCGTTTGTGTGGACTGAGTAGAGGCGTTGTCATCGTTCAACGTTCGTGATCGCTCCGTAGATCTGCATCAAAGGTTACAATCACCACAAGAGGTAACGATTCTATCACTGATCACGCCCATTCATAAGGATCACTAAAGGAGAAATTTTTTAAATTCTGTTGCATTTTGGATCGCCCTTCTCCTTCAATCACACCCTCGCATCATCCCACCTATTGAGCATACAAATTATGTTATGCCTTCTGATGCTGGGTACATGACGTGTCGCCGCCGCCACCTCCACATGATGTCGATGACCAACAACGCCTACAGATGGTTGATGTTATTATAGATAATCTCATGGGTTTGATAAACCCAGATGATGAGATTTTTACAAGATTATTGCCAACAACTGTAAGACCCTAATTTTGACCCCTAAGATCCCTTATGCCATCTCATAACTTTGGATTGATATTGGGATCACACCTTGGTATTCTCCTCACCTATCATTCATTGGGTTTGCATTGGGAGATATCACCAAGTATATTTGATTGTATCATACTTTATTTTTCTTTGTTTAGTAACCAAAATACAAAAATATGTCTAGTATAACTTTGTTTCTTTTGTAGGTAGTATGTGTGTCCATCTGTGCCTCACCAAGCCCACAACTAGGGTTTGAGACCCTCAATGCAAGAGATCAAGCAATCAAAGGCCCACATTGTTTTTAAACATCATATATGGATCTCTATGTTCTTTATTTGTCATTTTTATCAAGAGTTTGAAGCTTATTTGTCAAGGAAGCCCTAATTCATCTAGGTATCTTGTGTACCTTCCTCATCAAGTTATTTCAGCAGTTAGTCAAAGATATCAAGGGATACTTAATTTTTACATAATCATAAGAATATATGATCCTCCATGATCCCCTAAGAGCAAAGTAACTTCAAGTGTGCAAGTTGGTTCAAGAAAGTTGATAAAAAAAGTCAACTAGTCAAATCTAGGGTTTCCTAGACCCTATCTCCTACAATTTTTGTCATATGAAAATGATTCAAAGAGAAAAATTATTATTTATGATATTCCAAACATCTTTCATGTTGTCCTAAAGATTTAATTTTGCTTTGAAAGTCATTTCTTATGGTGAAAGATTATAGGTCATTTTGTCTGTGCCCTAGATAGAAGGTCAACTTCCAAGAGCCATAACTTCCTCATTTTTTATGATATAAAGATGATCCAAGTTTCATGATTAATTTCAAATGTCTTCTTCAAATTTTATTATTTGATAAATATCAAATTCTACTTTAAAATTCATGTACCATGAGGACACATTATAGGTCCATTTTGGTCCTCATCATTGAACAAACAAATTTCCTCAACTTCTAAAATCCATAACTCCATTATACAAACTCCAAATGGTGCCAAATTTATGGTCAAATTGAATATAATGGAAATATCTAAAACTTTGTAGAAGGAGTCAAGTTCATTTGAAGCTCACATCAAAAGTTATTCAAGACGCAAAGAGAGGTCATTTGGCTTATAACTTAGAAACATTTCTAAGTATGTTTGATACCTCCAACTTCAAGGCCAGTTTTATACATTTTCCAAGCTTCAAATTGAAAAATTCATAACATAAAAGTTGTTCCTTATTATGATAGCTTTCCAAAAAGTCCAAGATCACATCATTTGGATGTGAAATTAGGGACTTGCGCATGAGTTCTGTCCATGGCTTATTTTGGCAAGTTTTGAACTCAAAACAATGCACAACTTTGCATGGCCTTGTGTGATGACTTAATCAAATTCCTTGCATAATTTAGAGTGGATTCCAATCAGTAATTGGGCCTGTACAATCACCCATATACCCATGCACCAAGAATTGCTCATTTTCATTCAAATTTGGAAAGATGCACATATCATTTGCTTGTCCTATAAATCAAAGCTCATTTGCTCATAATTGAAGGAGAACACTGCCCAAGCTTTTCTATCCATTTCCATAACCTCACACCATAGAATCCTTTGAATATTTCTTGAGATATCGAGTTTTTGTTCAACTCAAGTTTGTGAACAAAAACTCCAAAGGTTCATTCCCTTTTCCACTCCATTAACGTTCTGCAAGCAAGAGGAGGAGAAAGCACAAATAATTGCATCAAGAACCAAGCTCAGAAGCAACTCACAGAAGGTGAATTTCTCAAAACTTTATCTCTTCGATTCTCCCTCCATACTCTAGATCTGAACTGAATTTTGTGTTGGTTGAAGTCCTACCAATGCAGGCAACATGACTGAGTTGTTGAACTTGATTCGAAGAAACTCAGGTTGAACACCTATATTTTGATCTTCACTTTCTAATTATAGAGTGGGAGATGGAACAAATGGAGGTCATATTCATGATCCTTGCAGTTTTTCCTTTAAAATGATGTTAGATCCATAAATTTTTAGACAAGTTTGATCTTGACAGTCCAGTGACCCTCACCGGAGAAGAAGACCGGAGTTAGGGCTTCGGTGGTGGCGTGACATGCCCCTCACCCTTGAATCTCTCTTCCATATTCTAATTTGAGCCTTTGATTGTGATTACCATGCGTGTGGCACGCTAATTGAGGATACATGTGGGATACGTGTTTTGGATCATCAGATCTACCACCTCAATTAATGAGGGAGATCTGATGACTCCTGTTTTTTCATTTTATTTTATATTTCTAAATTGATTTTTTTAAATAGCTTTTTCTTTTAAAATTCATCATAAATTCATTTTTGATCCAAAAATTATGGGACCAACACCAAAAATTCACAAATATTTTCTTCTTCCCATTTATAATTTAAAACTAATTTCTGGATTAAGTTTGATATTTTTTGCGATTTTTGTGATTTTTAACTTGTTTTACTTAGTTTTTAATTACTTTCGACTTTTGAAAAATGCCAAAAAAATTAATCAATGGTCCTTTGATCTTACTTGACCTATGATAAATCCCTTGGCCATTTCTTTGGTGTTTTGAAGGGGTTTTAGGTTTTTGATCTTTGAAAACTTATTTTTCTTTATTTTTAAAATGTTTTAATTGATTTATTGCTTTGATGAGCTTTTGTATTGACTTTATGTTGACCTTACTTCTGTTTGACCTTGGTCTTGGTTGAATTGGACTTTGACTTGGTCAATACCATTGGATTTTGGAGGTTTATGAAGTTTAAAACTTCATCCCTCAAGATGAATGAATGGTATTGATCAAGTAAGGTTCATCCCTTGACCAATTTGGGATCCCCTTCATTTCATCTCTCCATTTTCATCTTATTTCTTCCCCAATCATCTCTTGGCCAATGACTTTTCATGCATCATTAGTTAGCTGATTCATCAATGACCTTGTGTCAGATGAATCAACATAGGATTGATTGAGATAGGCACACCCTCTCTTATTTTTGTGTGTGGTATGTTTTAGAAGCTTGGTCTTGGATACCTTGTCTCTAGCATGCATTAACACCAACATTATTATTGACCGACCTCAGATAGGTATGGCTTCTACATAAGCCTACTTACGATTGCTTAACATAGCAATAAATTTGCCTCAAGGCACAAATTAACATACTAACCTGACAACTAACATTTAATTTTCTTGTCATTTACTCTAACGCAATTTAAATTCTTGCACTTTATCATTTCCTTATCATTTACATTCATGCAAATTGTTTATGCTTCAATCATTTGCTCTTTGCCCACTTGGGCCTATATTTATGTTTCAGTCGTTTTCATTTTGCTCACTTGAGCCATTATATTTTGAGCTTGTGATATATTTGTGCTTGTGATCGTATTTTGTTTGTGGTCTTAGGACCTTAAAACACTTAATAAAAACAAAAAACATTAAAAAAACACATTGGTATACTATTGGATCTTTATCTGTAACTTGATTTGGACCTATGGACTTAGAGTAGGCAACATTTCTGGGCTATGGAAGAAGAACTTTGCTAATGCCATTAATTTGAGACCAAAACATGGCCAATGCCATTCATCTGACACAAGCTTGAGAGACTCCTTTGGGTTTATCTGATACACTCTTTCTCTTTGTCTAAATTGTTATTTTGACCTTATTGTTATTATTTGATGTTTTCTCTTTGAGTATGTTTCAAGAGATTTTTTCACCTGATACACATAAAGGACATTGAAGATTGCTTGCTTTAGAGTGCTAGTTTGGATGATTGGTTATCTTTATTTGATACCATTGGGTTTCTTATTAATTGCTTGGATGATTATGACTTTGTTGTTTGCTTGACAATCCAAAGGAAATGAGTTTCTATCTGAAACTATTGTCTTGTGGATACTTCCCATGGGATAGATCTTTTCAACTCAAAATTCTTAATCTTGTCTAAGATAGCCTCCTCATCTCCACCTCCTTCTTCTTTAATTTCAAAATCTCCTTCTCATTTTTAAAACTTTTTTGCTTGTTGTTTTTCAACTTAGACTTGTTTTAATGAGTAGAAACCATGGTCTGATGCCATTGATTTTCAAACTATTTTCTTAATAAACTTGTAAAAAGACTTAATCATATTGACTTTATTTTCAAAAAGAGCAAAAAGAACTAACAACCCCATCTAATCATTTTGGCCACTTGGTGCCTTTTTCCTTTTAAACTTTTCAAAAAGAAAGCATTTATATTTGAGTTATCCTTGGTTGATATGTAATTCTCCCATTCCATGATATGTTGAGTGTAAGACTTTCCATTTACTAGGGGTTATAAGCATACTTGTTGATTTAATCCGAGTTGGAGTCCTCCCTCTTAAACGTTGTAAAGTCCTCATTATCGGTGGATGTTTGGTTGAGTATTCTCCCATTAATAACAAAAGATCTTTAAGCTTTTGTTAAAATCAATCCACCCATCTTTGAAATTTTTACCACAAACTACGAGATTTTGATCCCTCATTTATGTTGGTACGTAGGCATAAGACCAAAAGTATTATCAAACACAAAATGTAAATACTGAACTCTTTTCTCATCCCCTCATTCTATTTTAAAACAAACATCTTTTCAACCAAAACAAGTACACACAAAAGGGCTCCCTAGGAGTACCTAGGACACTTTGGGTGCTAATACCTTCCCTCTGTGTAACCAATCCCCTTACATGTAATCTTTGACATTTTATTAGTTTTGATTTGAAAACTTCTTATCTTTAGATTTTGTTCGTACTTTTTCCTTTTTCCTTTGGAAATAATAAAAGCGCGGTGACGACTCTGGTTTTTATTGACATTTGAGTTAACCAATAGCTCAGTGCTCATGAATTTACCTCTACAACAACACACATAGCGGGTGGGGGGACCTATTTAGTTATTTGATTTTGTAGTTGTATTATTTGTACATTTTGTGGTTTTATTTGGATAACCTCATGGTATTATTTGTCTTTACCGTATCTTTTATTACATAATATTTTTTCGATAACATGTTTTAAAAATAAACATAACTTAAGACATTACAACTAACATAAAAAACAATAAGAAAACATGAAAACCTAGACACTAGCAGATGATTTTGGACGTTTCAGCATCTTAATTATGTTGTCGATAGATCTTGAAATCTTTGCATCTAACTCAATCGACCCCTTAGTTAGCCTACACTGAAATGATCTCCACATAGCTATCAAATCTTCATTGGTCTTCAACTCAATAAAGTTGTATTTCACTATTCCTCAGTATCAACCCAATCTTCACGAAACTCGATCTTTCTCACATTTCTCTTATCGGTATCAGACAACAATTCATTCAACTTGGATCTCAAGGAGGCGAGAGCTGGTTTGATCCAGAAGCCGAAACTCTACGGAAGATGCAGCTCTGTTGAAGTACACTTCCGTCTTAATCAAAAATTGAGGAATAGACATTTTAAGATGTTTTTCTCAACAACAAATGACCTCTATTTATACAATTTTGAATTCATTATGGCAAAATCTTAATCGTTGAAAATCTTATAAAATTGAACTACTAGAAATTTTATATTGGTTGAAATTTCTGGTATAACATACATTTTTTGAAAATACCGATAAAATTTCAAACATACCAAAAATATTTGATAATTCTGATATTAGTTCATATCATAATAATTATGAATTTACTATCGAAAATTTTGATTGTACCGAAATTTTGAATTACCTTTCAAAAAATTTCTACGCACATTTGAATCCAATTTTGACCAGAACCACTGTTTTGGGTTTTTTGTGTTGTATTTCTTGTATTGTGTTGTTTATAAAGAATTCTTTCTGCATGTTGACTTCTTTTTCTTCTGGGATTTAGAATGTATTGGGGTAAACAAAAATTAAGCACTAATTTAGCAAATATTTATCATGTATGTAAATAAAAAAAATGGAATGTGATATAACTACTTTTGATGTATGACATAATGTAAAGTAATTTTTACATATACTACAACACATTTTTACAACAAAAGATTTTCATAATGATTTTGCATGCATTATTTTCACCACTTCAAAGGCCATAAAGCTGATTTTTAAAACAACTCCCATAATTTAAAGAACTGGGACTATAAGAGGCACTTCATAAAAAAAATTGACTATTCAATCCAAAAGCACTTTGATGAAATAATCTGAGTCTCTGCCATCTTCACTAGAGATCACCATGAGTTCGAATTCAACCTCAAAAATGCAGCAAAGCTAAAATTCTTGGAGGAGAACTTTGTTTGTCATCCATTATGGTATCTGCGGTCTGCAGTTGTGCGTAGAAGATATTCGGTTTAGCAACAAGAAAAAAATTGATAACACCTACTCACTCATAATACATAACCTATCATTCAGATTCCCTGAGCAACATCCGTGAGATTTGGAACATATCCATGTGATCTCAACAACACTGTCAATCCCTTCAATACCCTATATATACTTTCTGTCTCTGAATGCCTCTCATCTAATGAATAAAATTCCACCACACTATCATTACACTCAATAACACTACATCCTGGCAATTTTCTAAACCCAGTATCTCTCATTGCAACCTTCAATCTGGCAACATCTTCCCATTTCCCCAAATCTTTATATATGTTCGAAAGCATGACGAAATTTGCAGGGTTTTTTGGTTCAAGTTCAATGAGCCTCTGCAGAGCCAGCTCAGCTATCTCAACATTCTTGTATATCCTACATGCTCCTAGTAATGCAGCCCAAATAACCGCGTCAGGTTCCATTGGCATATTTCTTATAAAACTCAATGCTTTGTCTAAAAGACCAGCTCTTCCAAGCAAATCAACCATGCATCCATAATGCTCAATTTGAGGTACAGTTGAATAATCATCAACCATTGATTTGAAATACAAAAAACCATCTTTAACCAAACCCATATGAGTACAAGCAAACAATATCCCAACAAAAGTAACCCCATCCGGTTCTTCTCCCTCACTCTTCATTCTATCAAACATACTCAACGCGTCGGGTGCGTGTCCATGTATGGCTAGTCCATTAACGATAGTGTTCCAACTGATTATATCTTTTCTATCCAAACAGTTAAATACAGCAACCGCGTTTTCAATAACACCACATTTTGCATACATATCAATCAAAGCATTCCCAACAAACAAGTTTCCTTTATACCCAATACTCTCTGCATACACATGCACCCACTTCCCCATATCAAGTGCTCCCAATCTCGAACACGCAGATAACACAGCCACAAGCGTGAAATCATTAGGCACCACATGACCCTCAACCAACATCCGTTTAAACGACTCCAAAGCAGCCGAAAAAAGATCATTTTTTACATAACCACCAATTAGTCCATTCCAAGAATATACATTCCTTTCCGGCATTTCATCAAACATTTTCTCAAACAACTCAACATCCCTATTAGCAGCATAACCGTTCAACATAGCATTCCACGACATCGTATCCCGGTTCGGCATCTTATCAAAAAGCTCTCTTGCAACAACCATATTCTTCATTTCAATGTAACCTGAAATTAAAACGCTCCACATTACAACATCCCGCTCAGGCGCTAAATCAAAAAGTCTTCTCCCAGAAGCCACATCACCACAAGATATATAACCATTTATAATAGCAGTCCAAACAACAACATTCCTATCACGCATTTCACCAAACACTTTATAAGCATCTTCAATACACCCCTTCATCGAGTACATATCAATCAACGAAGTAGCCACAAACGAATTCAACTTAAACCCTCGCTTTGCAGCACAACAATGAACCTCTTCACCTTCTACAAAACCTTTCGACTTCGCACACGACTTAATGATCATCGGAAACGTGAAACAATTCGGCATCGCCACAGCACGGTTCAGTTTCCCGAACAAAACAACAGCGTCACGGTGAAGTTCGTTTTGGGAGTAACCACGGAACATAACGTTCCAAGTAGCAGTATTTGGTTCGGGAATTTGATCAAACAGTTTTCGTGCATGTTGCATTCGTCCGAGTCGTGAACACGTTGCGATGAAACTCGGCGCGACGAAATCGTTGTGTTGGAGTCCATGGGTAACTATTTGGGCTTGAATCTGGTAGAGACGTTCGCAGGATTTACATGAACGCAATAGACTAATAAATTTTTCTTCTATAATTCTCTGAACCGGATTTAACACAACCTTAGTTAAAGGCTCCACCATCAGGGAGCATTTGTAGCCGTAGATTATATGTTAAATCTAAATCAATGGTGGTTACAGTATTACCTGGAACCTCTTCAGTCTTCACTACTAACAACGCCGATTAATTCTTGGTTTGAGTTTGGACCGGTTCAGTGAACCGGTTTGCAAGCATGTTTCGACCAAGTAAACGTTACAACAAAGAGGGGGAAGCTAGAACTCGTTTTTGAATGGTAAGAACGAGAAAGCAAATTTCAATTTGAGTTTTGAAGTTATTGGTGTTGATTTATAATTTTACACCAATCAAAGCTCATGCCACTATAGTTATTTCTTGAAAGTTCTTTGATTTTGATTTTGAATAGGATTTCAACAATCATTAGTATTACTACTGTTTAAGTAAAAGTTGATTGGTTTTGGAATTGGAATGATGGGTAGAAATCTAGGATCGTGTTAACTCATACATGTGATAAGGGTTCTCCAAATATTGGTTATATTGTTTTTTTTAAGAAAGTGTATAGTTTTTAAAATTTTAAAAAATGTAAAATTGTGAAACAAAGTTTATATTTTTTAAATAGTGTATATATTAGCATTTGTCAGAAACTATAATCACGTGGATTAAGTAATACTATGTTTTAATTAAGAGTGTTTGTTTTCTAGATTTTAAATTTTAAAGAAAAAAACATGTGTTTGGTTAGCGCAACCCCATTAAAGATTGAGTATCCTATTATATATCGAACTTCTTCACGTTCTACAAAACCTTTCATAGGTTCGCACGTCCTATTAAGGATTGCGCGTTCCTTTCTCAGATACATCGCTAACGACCTAGAGTCTCTATCCATAACACACAATCATGTGTAAAACGTGTATTAGGTCAACAAATGTGGCATTAGAAGTTGAGGAATTCAATTACGCTCTATGGATTTTAGGGAAACAACCATCCATTTTTGTAGTGGTTACGGTATTCAAGGGAGATTGGGATTCGGGCCCAAGGGATTGTAATACCTCGATACCATGAAAAATTAACTAACTAACATCATAGAGAAAATACTCAAATACAGTAGATTCCCATCTCACTTGAGCTAACTCTCAATACAGTAATAACCCTAAAAGCCTATGACAACTCTTATTCACTAGGGGTTGTAACACATTTGTATTTTTAACAAGTATAATGGCGTCCATCGTGGGGCCCCAGTAAAATTGACCTAGGCCACTGTCACATCTTTCAACCGAAATGTTGTCTTTGTGCTCATCCTTCATCATGGCGAACATAAAGACAACAACTTCGACTAGCGAGGAAAGTGCCATTGCAGAGATGTGTGCTACTAGGGATGACCTTAGTTGCCATAACCAAACCATGGAGGATAACAATCTTCATATCCAATAGTTCCAGCAAGAAACTGATATGGTGGATGAACTTGAGGTACTGGACCCCAACTCCTATGGGACGAAATATGGGAGGTACCGTCCCAGAGAATTTTAAGTTGCCATAATTGTCTAAATTTGATGGATGCATCAACCCATATGAGCATGTGACCTCCATCAATACTCAAATGCCCATCATTGGGGAACCTGACTCCTTAAAGTGCAAGATCCTATCTGGAACCTATATAGTGAAGGTAGAGAAAAACAGGAAAGGGGAGTTTGAATTGTTTTCACAGGTAACAAAAACTTTTGCAAATAAAACACATGCGAAAGATAAAGCAATCAACACAAAAGTTTATCCTGGTTCGCTTGAAATTCAAAGTTACTCTAGTCCACCCGTCCAAGGTGATTTCGCCTTCAACAAGGACTTAATCCAATAATCTAGAAAGATTACAACAAAAGCATCTAAGAGAGTAAAGATCTCTTAGCCCTCTCAAGTTTACAGACTTCACAAGTCACTTGAGGAAATATTCAACTATTTTGGAATTACAATGAAGTGATTTGTGTTTCTAGGTAAGCAGTATTAACACAATAAGAACTGTAAGGTTTCACACTTAGAGCAACAACTCGTGTGAACATATTTGAACAAGAATGAAAGAGAATATGGAATTTTGTTTGCAGTATTCTTGTGTGTGTTTTTCGTAATTGGTATGATGATAATCCTGCCTTTATATAATGATTTGAACATGTGACCGTTAGCTAAGGCATTAATGAATATCTTGGCAATGATGGACTTTAATTAGCATTAAGTTCGTTGTCCTTTCCATAGCAATTTTGGAGAGTGTTTTATTCTTTTCCAAATAAAGATTCATACCGAAAGTGGAATACTTCGTAGCTAAGTCTTGTGGTTGATCTTGAATCAAAGTGCGCGGAATTCATATTTTCTCGTTCAACATGTATACTTCAGATAGTTACTGAGAGTAGACTTTCTTCAGAAGTTCTTGATATGTTTTTTTGTAGAGCCTTCTTCAGAGTACGAAACATCAGAGTAGTTGTGTAGAACTCTTCAGATTCAGAGTGTCTGAGTCTTCTACCGTCAGACTCTGTGAGCTTCCTTTTCTTCAGAGTCAGAGCGACTACTTTTATTAATTCTAAGTTGTCTATTCTGGACTTACATGATGTCAGATGTTGTCTATCTGATCCTTTTTTTGTTAGAGTTCTGCATACTTAGATAAATTTGTTAGCGTACCAATTTGTTTCATCCTTTGTTATCATCAAAACTTTAGAAATGAATTGTAGACACAAAATCTTATTCTAACAATCTCCCCCTTTTTGATGATGACAAAACCTTCAGACTGATGATGAAACAATGATACTTCATAAAAATTTAAAGGATTTATCTCAGAGTCAGATGCATGACGACTCCCCCTGAGATAAGCAATCTCCCCTTAACTTAGATGCTTAAGAAGTTTTAGATGTTCTTATCAGACCTCCTTACGTTGTATAGCTTGTTTCTTATATGTTTAACTTAGATACTTCCTTTAGAGCTTAAGACTTCATAATAAAAGTTTTAAATGTGCGCAGTGCAGTATGAGGCTTAGGTAATATTTCATCAGAGGCTGTTTTATTCTCCCCCTTTTGGTCAGACTCAAAAAGACTTAGTAAAGTAGATGAGGTAAGGCATAATTCATTGATGAGAGAGAAGTACAAATAAGAAAACAATATATGAAAGAACAGGGGGAAAAACACTTAGAGGAAAACATAGAAGATAAGCACTTAGAGAAAATAGTAAGAAAATCCTAAGTGTGCCTAAGGGTTCGGAGGAGGCGGCATCCTCTGAAGCAACTGAGTCAATAGGTTCTGAATGTTGGAGTTGATGAAGTCCTGTTGATCAAGTCTTGATCTCATAATCTGTTGCTCTTTCTATAGCTCTTCCAGAGTCTTAAACATTAGAGGAGAGAAATCATAGTAAGATTGCTCCCCCTGAGTCAGAGCATCGTCCCTAGCCTTGACAGCTTCTTCCGCAGCTATGTGTGTTGCTTCTTCAGCATCAACCTTGGCTTTGGCTTCAGCTTCAGCAGCAGCAGCAGCCTCAGCGGCTGCCTTTTCAACAAATCCTCTTGCTCTCTCTTCTTCTTTCAGACTAGCCTTTTCCTCATCTTCTCTGCGAGCTTTTTCTTCTGTCTCTCTAGCCAGACGGTCCTGTAACCTCTCTCCAACTTCTCTGATGAAGTCATTTCGGACTTGTTCAGAGAGACCTTTCATCTTGAAAGCCTCAAATGTCATCCATCTGATCACTCTATTCCAGTGAATCCTCACTGCAGAGGGATCATCACTGATTATAGAGTTTTCAAATAGCGATCCGATCTTCTCCACTGAAGACTCAACAAATAATGTTACTGCCTCTTCCAGTGTGAGAAAGGTAGGTTCAGGTTCAGAGATGGGAGATATAGGTGCTAGTGGTGTGAGGATGGTTTTAGTGAGAGGTTCAGATTGTTGGGTAATGGGGTTTTCATAAGGGGTTCCTATATAAGGTTCAGAGGGTGGTGTTGGTGGTTGTTCGGATGGTGAAAGAATGTTGGTTTCTGGATCAGGTGGGTTTTGGACGGAGAGGGCACAAGCCTAGAGTTGAGCAAGAGTAGGGGATTGAGGGTCAGATTGGTCAGAGTCAGAAGAGATATTGTAGTAAGGTGGAGATGAGGGAGTGAAAGAGGGTGGTGATATGGGTTCGTTGAATAGTTGGGCTTCAGATATTCGTAGGGTTATGGTGGTTAGATTGAATTTTTGAAGGGGAGGTGATGGTGGGTTATATGTGGGAGTTTCAGAAGTATTTGTGAGAGAGGTAGTGGGTTCAAAGTGTGTATATATGGGGGAAGGTTGAGGTAAGGAAAAAGACAGTTGTCTTAAATGTAAAGAAGGAGAGTTAAAGGGTTGAGACTTACTTGGAGAGGAGGAGGAGATCAGAGGCACAAGTGGTCTGGACACAGAAGGTTCTCCCAACTTTGATCTCTTAGCTTTCTCCGTCTTCTCAGAGGGCTCTCTTTGCCTCTTCATGAAGTTTGGTGGCTGTTCAGGTAGCCAATCCACTGAAAAGTATGAGATGTCTACCCCTTGATTAGCCAGATCTTGCAGATAGTGGGCGATAACCTCTGGGGGATCTATCTTTGAGAAGAGATAAAGACCATTGGGTATCTTCCTCTGATCCTTCATAGCTTCCCAAGAGGTTTCCAGATAGGGCTTGACCAGAACTCTCTCTATGATGCCCATGCTCTTCAAATTCCTTGAATTCATAGGCCTACCAGTGTTTATCATCACATCCTCCATCAGATTGTGGTGAATCAGATGATCCACTAACCCGTTTTCTATCAGGACGTCTGAGATCATACTTTCCATAGGAATGTATATTTTGGGCTTCATGTTGTTTCTGGTGTCCCTGACAGAATCCCTCAGATATTTGAATAAGAGGGCTGGCAAATTCAGCTTGAGTCCTTTGTGGAGGCAGTAGAGGATGCATTTCTGGCTAGTGTTCATGTAATCTGACGAGTTGGATGTTGGGCGATGATGAATAGTCCCCAGAATGATCTTCAGCCAGACCCTTAGGTTCTGGTGAAGTTCTTTGTTCTTGGAGGAGTTTCCTTCAGCACTCTGCTTGAAGATTGTTGGGATAATCTCCTGGGACATATATTTTTCCCTAGGGTTGATGTTGTAGATCCTTCTTCCCCCCGTCTTCTCCATATTCAGAAGTTTGGCTATGGACTTCTCAATGATAACTATCTTCACCCCCAGAACATGTGAGAGGATGCACTGGTCATCTGAATATACAAATCTCCAGAACTCCTTGACCAGAAAAGTGTAGATTGGGCCATAGAGACGCTGAAAATAGTTTTCCCAACCTTGCTTTCTTAATTCCTCTATGAGGTTGTCATACCCTAAATTTTGCCTCGCCTAAAGGAATTCATTTACATTTCAAGCATTTGTATTTATCAATGTGCGTCCACTCATTGACATAAATTATTCCATTTTTTTTAATTTCATTTTAATGTCATTTATTTAATGTTCATTAGAATTTTTTCTATTTACCAATTCACATAAAAAAACATGATCTTCATTCATAAGCATTCATATTCATAAATTATTCTATTTTTTTAAAATTTCATTTTAATGTCATTTATTTATTTTTTATTAGATTAGTGCGGGTAGGTTTAGAGATTTTTGTCATGGAAGATTTAGCTTTAATTATTTAGAGTTATATCTTTGTATTCTAAAAAATTAGGTTCTTTTTTGTTTGCCTTGGTATTATTTTTAAATTTCTAGCAAGAAAGCTTTTTATGATATGTTTAAATAAGTATTGACAAATTAATTTTTGTTTCACAAATTAAGATATGAATTTTAAAAAAAATGATAATGATAATTTTTTTTAGTTCTACAATTTGTTTTACAATTTATTTTGCTTTTTGTTTTACATTTTATTTTACAATTTGTTTCATAATTTTAACTTGGTTTTACAATTTTTTTATTTTATTTGAATTTATTTGAATATTTTGTAACATTTATAATTAGATTATTTTTATTTTATTTTATTTTCAAAAGAAATTTAAAAAATAGTTTTTATGTTACTTTTTGTCTACATCATAAGGAAAAAACAAAATAATTAAGCAAAAAAGTCTTTTAGTTTCAAGTTCAATTTTCATGTTACACTAACTAAAACCAACATAACACAAAGAATTTCAAAAATATAATAAAGTTGTACTTTTTTTTACAATAACATTATACAAAGATATTTTCAAGTGGGGGACCCTTCAAGTTTGCAGGTTACTGGTATTGACCATTTTGCTTGCTTGTATGCATAAAACCATAGCATAACACTTTTGATTCTTTAAGTATAGGTTTTGTCTTGTATATACTTATATGTGCAGAATAGCATAAATTAGTATGCTATAGGATGATATAAAACAAAGAGCCAAAAGCAAGAGTTTAGACATTCCACTGTATCCATAAAAATCTCAACAGTAAAAACAGTGGCGGAGCTAGATAAAAAAATTTGGGATGGCCGCTAACGTAAAATAAAGATTATAAATAAAATGTAAATAGTATTTTAAATAAAACATTAAAGTTAAAATAAATACAAAGTTAATTATTAAAAATTTAAATTACATGACTTAAAACTACCTTAAAGTAATGCTTTACGCGTTCCGAGTGACTTGAAATCGTCAATAATTGACTCCGAACTAATGCTTGCACTAATCTCCCTTTTAATATATACTATCATGCTATCTCCAAGAAACTCATCATCCATCTTGTTTCTCAACTTAGTCTTAATAATTTTCATTGCTGAAAAAGACCTCTCAGTTGTGGCCGTAGAAACGGGAAGAGTCATGATAAGACGAAGTAGTTTATCAATCAAGAAGTAAGTTTCAGTCTGTCTAGATGCAACCAAACATGAACATAGTTCTTGAATAGTTGATAAATTATTCAAGTTTGATGCTTGACGAGCAACAAATAGAAAATGTTGGAGTTGAAATTGCAAATTATTCTTCTCTTGATCACTAAAATCCATAGGATTATATTTTTCAACTAAAGAACAAATAGTATCAATACTAAAAGCTTTATATCCATCCTTAGGAGATAAAGAACAAGAAAGAGTTAACAAATCCATTGCATGCTCACTGAATCTTCTATTCAACTCTTGTAACTATTTGTCAATGGTAGTGAAAAAGATTTCAACTTTAAAGTAATGTTGAATCGTGACTTGATTCTCTTCAAGACGGGAGCGTCCAAATCTTGTTGTTGAATGAACATCATTAAGATCAGGAATCTCAATACCATGCTTTTCACAAAAAGATACCACTTTAGTAAACAATATATCCCAACCATTTTCTCTCAAACCTTGAATAAGATGTTTTGTTGAACGGACCAAGTTCATAGCATTAACTACATCTTGATTTTTTTTTGTAAGGCTTGACAAAGCATATCTGTTATTCCCATGATTTCTTTCATCAAGTGCAAAATAAATATAAAATCAAATGCCTTCAAGTAATTGTAACAACTATCTGCATCCCCACTGTAACATCTCAAAATTTGCCCTCCTCTTCTTTAAACAAAAAAAAAAAAAAAAAAAAAAATTTGCAGGCTATGAGCCGACCTATGGTCGACCATAAGGGTCAGCGCATGGACCACGGGTCAGCGCATAGCATGTTTGAGTCGACCATAAGGGTCAGCGCATAGACCTCGGGTCGACGCATAGCAGGCTATGAGCCGACCTATGGTCGACCATAAGGGTCAGCGCATAGACCTCGGGTCGACGCATAGCAGGCTATGAGCCGACCTATGGTCGACCGCTCGCGCAAAAACTCAGTTTTCTGGGTATTTTCCACTGTGTGAAGCTGTTTTTTGGTTGTTAAGTTACTTATTTTCCAAATTTTGTTCACACAACTCATTTTTCACTAATTTCACTTCATTTTGCTAATTGTGATTAAGGAGTGGATTAGGATGTGATATATAACCTTAACTGTAACAGAAATTGCTAATCACATTTCATTCTCCAAGATCTAACAAACTTTCCCTCCAAAAACCTCTCAATTCTCCAAACTTTTTCCACACTTTCTTCATCATTTCTCATTGAAATCTTCATCAATTATGCTTGTTCTTGTTTGATCCACACTCTACAAGTGTTGGTGCACAATTGTTTCATCCAAATCGTGGCGAAGGAGTGAAGAATTTGGACTGTCATAACATCACACTTCCATGGCAAATTGATGAATCTTGGACCTGTTGCTGTTTTGAGCTGAGCTAATCGTTTCAATCAACTTCTACATCAAGAATCTTCATCTGTTTTGGAGTTTTGGACATTGAAAAGCACGATTCAACATCTGCCATCTCCATAAGGTCAGATTTCGATTTCTTTAATTGCATGAATTGAGATATGGCTTAGATAGATCTTTCAATGTAGATCATCATGCAACTTGTGGTTTTGGACTTGGTTGAGTGTAGAGAGAGATATCTTGATTTGAACATTTGATGTAGAAACTTCTTTCGCTCGATCCGGTTGATAGGTTTGGAATTAGGAGAAACTGAATCCATATCCATGATGTACATGCTTAGACGGTCACAATGATGTATGATTTGTTGCGTTTGGTTGAAATTAGTTCATCACGATTTTCTGGAAAATTGTTTGTGTTCTTGATGAGGAACAAGGTTCAGCAAGCGTTTGATCTGAATTTTTACATTTCCATTTCAAATTCGTGTTTCCCTCCGGATCTGGCCAATGAGAACGCGCCACTGCATTAATGAATACGACGTCGTTTTGCTCTCGTGCTTAAGAATTACAAAATTGCCATTTTCAGAATATTCATTTCATTATTTCTTTTGTCTTTTTCATTTTTATTTCAGTTTGATTCACATGAACTTAGAAAATCCATAACTAATTCATTTATTGTCCAATTTTGGTGAGATTTTTTCCATGATACTCCTGATGATGTGTAGAATTTAATCATGATTTTTGTGGAATTTTTGCACGTGTAGAAAATTAATTGGCTTAGGGATTGATTTAATGTGTTCATTTTGTACATGTTTTGCCAAATCTCTCATGAAATGATGATGCCTTCAAATAAATGAATGAAATTTTTTGTGCTTATTCTGGACATGTTGGTGGTGATTTTCATGTAGAGTTTGTGAATTTTGAATACTTGGTTGATTAGATATAATTTTTTGAAGTAAGGTGTGACAATTTGTGTCACACCAAGCTAGGTCAACTTCATGAATTTATTTGCATGACCTAGGATTGTTGGATTGAGCCAATTTTTTGCATGAATGATAATTGGTATGTCAAGATAACATGTGAATTTTTGCTGGAATTTTTGATGGAGTTTTCAATTTGATTGATAATTTTCTTCACTGTATGCTCATTTGGTGACATTGTGTGATACATGTTGGCATATCTTCTGTGAAATTCTTATATGGTTTTGGATGAATGTGAAATTTGGTATGCTGGTTATAGACACATTGTAGGACATCATGCTTTTGGTCCCATTCATTTCTTAATTGTTTTCACTGTTTTATGAATTTTTGAAGTGAATGCTTGTGTTGATGCTATGAATTGGCTTGAATAATTGTGTCTGGATTTCTTGATTTTCATTGACCTACTTTCTTTTGTCCAATTGAGCTGAAAATTGACATGCTACTTGTTGATTGTGTCCTGTTTAGGTGTGAATTATTTGAGGATTTTTGGAATTGTTTTGGTATGCTTTTGAGTGAAATAGTTCTGTTTGGTCTTTTGGTGTTGTAAATTGCATGTTTGATGTTAAATTGTGCATGAAATGAGTATGGTGAAGGATATGAGCATGGGACTAATTGCATTTGCTTTTGAATTGTTTTAATTTGATTTTGGATTGGTTTTGCTTGCTGTTTAGATTTTTTTTCTCCCTTTTGGACCCTAGGCTTGGCCTAGTGGTCTAGTTTCTCACATTTGGTTTGACTTTTCAGGTTAAAAGTGCAAAAGGCTTAAGAAGGAAATTGAAAAGTGAAAATTGAATTTGTTTGATGTTGTCCACTAATTTGACTTTGTTTTGTAGGTTGTGAAGCTTGAGCTTGGGCTTATAGCTTGCACTTACGTGCATTAACTTGTGTTGCTTTGTACAGATTAACTGATTAACATTTGCTGTTTACTGTTTGTTTGTCTGAGTACTGATGATACTTGATTGATTTCAGGTACATTTAGTCGCTTACAGTTCTTTAAGAACTTGCTTGCTGCTGCTTGGTTTTTAAACCACTGGAGGTAGGACTTCTATTCTTCATGTAGTCTGGAAGACCTGGCCTGTTACTTGGCCAGGCAACTGTCTGAAGTCCTCCTTAAGAGGCGATGTTTGTGGTTGTTTACATTTGTGCCAAGCAGGTAAAGACCTCTATGAGGCAATTGGTGGATCAAAGGGATATGCAATCTATCCCCCACTATTCTGTGAGTCGTCCCTCTGCTCACACGGTTGTGTGTTGATGCATTGGGACACAAACCCAAGATCCTGTGCTGTTGCACAATCGAGTCAGAGTCCTTGAGCGTAGAAGGGTCCCTCCATTCTGGACCCACGCTCCTTTGTCTGAAGCTCTCCCTGGTTAGGGATAAGAGCTGTGAAGTCTAATCTTCACTCACCTTTCATCTGCTTCACCTTAGCCTCGTAATGGCAAGGTTAAGAGCGAATAATACCCATGTACAGATGACTTGCTTCGGCAGTCAAACCCATTGTGTGAGCCTCACTTGATTGGTTATAGTGTGTGCTATGTGAATATTTGCTTGAAATGCTTGTTTTGATCTGTATGCTTGTATGCTTGCTTTCTTCCTGGATAGGATTAGCTTGCATTTGTGCAAGTAGGTAGAAACCTGAACGTAGGGTAATGATGCATGACAACACTAGGCTCGAGTACAGCTCCCTGGTAGTGTGTCTTCCCGTGGTTTCTGGCTAGATTTTCTTTCCCTTTAGGGGGAACTACATCGCCCTGATCCTTGTTCCAGACGAGGTATGTAGGCAGGAGGTCGTGCAAGACCTCTCCGGGCACTTTTTTTTTCTTTTTGTGTGTGTTTGCTTGTTATCTTTTTGTGTATGCTTGGTTCGGATGCCGACGTAAGTCCAGTGATTGGCTGTCGGGCTCCACGTTTTCCCTTTTGAGTGTGTTTTGGTTCGGATGCTGACGTAAGTCCAATGATTGGCAGTTGGGCTCCATGTTTGCCATTTGTTTGTGTGTTTTGTCTTGTTTGGCGTGCGTGAGCCGAACTACGGCAGCTCTGATTCTCGTTCCAGACGAGATACGTAGGCATAGGATGCGACGTCCTATCGAGCTCTCTTCCCCTTAACCCCACCTGCGTTCCCTGTGTGTGTGATGTTTTAGCAACCTATTCTTTTCTTAGAGCGTGGATCCCGTCGAGTACGACGGACGTGAGGGGTGCTAATACCTTCCCCTTGCGTAACCGACTCCCTTACCCGTTCTCTTTGGTCGCAAGACCATTTCCTTTCCAGGTTTCTCTGAGCGTTTCCTTTCCCTATTTTGGGATAAATAACGCGCAGTGGCGGCTCTGTGTTGTGTTTTTATTTGAGTCCCGCCGGTTGATTTTCGCGGATGCGACACCCACGTGTAGCATAACTCCCTCTATCTTTTGCAATATTTTAAAAACTAAACAAGTTGCTTCATACATGTTTATCAAGCTAGAAATTGAATCGTAATGTGATCCCCAACGAGTATCTCCAACTCGTTTCAATGTACCAACTTGATTTGCACCTTTACCAGTTACAATCTCATCAATCTCTAACAAATAAGCAATTTCTTCTAATTGGGCAGCTTGTAACTCATCATGACGCTTTGTAGAAGAACAAACAACATTCACAATAAAGATCAGCTTCTCAAAAAAATTATGAACAGGTTTGACTTCTCTTGATGATGTAACTAATGCAAGTTGCAATCGATGAGCAAAACAATGAACATAGTATGCATAAGGACAATCCTTCATAAAGAGGGCTTGTAAACCATTCCATTCTTCTCTCATATTGCTAGCACCATCATACCCTTGGCCACGAATGTTAGAAACATCAAGGTTATGTCGAGAAAGTATATCACATATTGCTTCCTTAAGAGTTAAAGATGTGGTGTCTTTAACATGTGCCACATCAAAAAATCTCTCTTGTTTTAAACCAACTTTATCAACAAATCTTAATACAAGAGCCATTTGTTCCTTTTTTGACTCATCACGAGTTTCATCAACAATGATACAAAATTTGGAATCACCAATTTCCTCACGAATACTCTTTTTCACCCTACTAGAAAGAATTTGCAAGAGCTCTTTTTGAATTTGATGTGAAGTATACTTGCAATTTTGTGGAGCATTTTCCAACACAACTTTTGCAACTTCATCATTGTAGGATGCTAAAAGTTTCAAGAACTCAAGAAAGTTACCTTGATTTCTTGATTTGCTACTTTTGTCGTGACCCCTAAAAGCACAAGCTTGTAGTGTTAACCAACGAACAATGTCAATTGAAGTCTTGAGTCGTAACCGATTATTCATTCTTTGACTTGAACTTTGCACTTGAATAACATTTCTAATATGACAATCTTGATTCAACAAGTCTTGACAAGCTTTCATTGCATTGTTGTGTGGTGAGCAAGGATCCTTCCCTATGTGTTTAAGAAAGGAACAATGTTTTCTATTCCTAACTTTCTTCCAATTTCTAAAACCCATATAAATAAAGACAAGTGATCTGGGATGTCCACTTAGTTTTTTGCTAAAAAGGTAATATGGTAAGAAATATCCGGCGTCTTCAGATGGTGAATATTCTAACCATGATGGAAATATGCTAAACCAAGTATGTTGAAACCTTCTCGGACGATCCTCGTTACCGGACAAAGGATAGTTTTCTAAATGAATTTGATATGGACCCTATTTTAGATAAGCTCTTCGTATTGAATCCACTTGATTTGGTGGATATTGCCAAATCGGAGGACATTTTCCAAGATCGCGTTCCAAAGAATTTTCAAAACCATGATGCTCTTCAATTGTTGGATTCTCAAGAACTGTTTCAGATTCGGATGTCGGGATTATAATTTCTTCATCTCTCTCTTCTCTTTCAATTTCACATGCTTTCCTTTTGAAAAAAGAATCAATTTTCCTATTATTCATCTTTATTCTTCCTATAATATCATATCAGATCCAAAAATCAATTTAGAGAACATAAAAATTAAAAGAGAAAAAAATTAATAAACTTAATTAATCAACTTTAATCCGTTTTCAAATACCGGTAACTTCACTATTAGAAATTAGCAGCAACAATGATTAAATTAACCTTATTACAGTGTATAACTATATTTGTAAATTACAGTGTTATGAATTGGCTTAATAAACCTCATATAGATTATTTTAACACATCAAGAAAGAAGAACCCTAAAAATCTCAAAAACACAAATCAAGCAATCACTTTAATTTGTTACTTTTTATAAAAGAAGAATGAATAAAGTTTTTTACCTGTTAGATGTCGATCACTTTAATCTGTTCCGATTCCGGTGCCGGTAGCAAACCCATATGAGAAAGAAAGGAAAGGTAGGAGCTTTTTACCTTATCTGTATTTTAACCTAACTTTGAATGAAAAAGAAAAAATAAAAATTAATTTTAATTTAAAATAAGAATATTTTAGTAATTTAATATATATGAATTAAAAAAAATAAAAAGTTGAAGGGTAGCCGTGGCCTTCCCACGCCCCCTCAGTTCCGCCACTGAGTAAAAAACAATTGTTTCACAAAAATAGGTAAGCTATTTTGCAGCAAGTTAAAAAGCATTTTTGATTACTTCCCTTTCCATCAATAGACATCTATTTGAAGAAAAAACAGCACCAAAAAAGAAAAAAGAAAAAGCCTAGCAGCATAAAAAATCAGATAAAAACACAGAAGGAACCATATTCGAAAATCACCAAGAAATTTCAGCAACCATCTCATTCAGATCCACACAAAGCACAATACACAAAGTAACTATCCCATAACAGATTTACAGAGCAGATATGCAGAGCAAATACATCCCAATCATAATAACCAGAACACAATACATAACATCGAAAGAAGAAGAAGGTCACGAAAAAACAACGCACGAAGTGTACCTGAGGTAGATTTTCTAAATCGGCCGAAGCTTTGATGTTCTTTTTTTTTGTCTCTCTACATTTTTCTTTTTGTAGCCATGCTATTATATTTGTATGTTGCCTTGAATTGATACTAGTATTTCAAACATAGGAAGAGTTTTTTTTCTATGCCTTTTTTTTTAGTATTTCGAACAGAGAAAAAGTGTTTTTTCAAACTCAGAGAGGGAAGTTTTCGAAACAGGGTGATTTTCGAACCGAGGGAGACGTTTTTTCTTCCAGTCATAATTTAAGTTTCATTTTTTAGTTTCATCTTTTAGAAAGATTGAGGAGAGTTGGAAAGGTTGTGTTTCTACCATTGAAGGAAGGAGGACTTGAATCGTTGTTTCAAAAAGGTTGGATTTTTTTCAGAGTTGGGTCGGGTCCGACCCGCCCTGGACTCAACGCCCATTTGTTTTAAGTGGCCCATTCGGCCACCCATGGACCCATTTTTTTTTAAAATCTCAATTGGTTTTTGTTACTTGTATTAGTCAATGCATTTAACTTCTAATTGGCCACTGATGGCCAAGTGGTTAAAGCATTTGCTTTTTTTCCATCAAGCCAATATTATGTTCACTTATTTTTATTTTTTCATAATTGCCATTCTATTTGTTTTCTTTTTTATTTAATCCAAAATTTTTAAAATACTTGTTGACTTTATTTTTCCATTTTAAATTTTTAAGTGTGTTGTAAATAACTTTATTTATTTATTTATTTATTTTACTCGACTTATTTTTGGGGTCTTTTTATATCGAGTTTTTTTAAGCATATCCAATTAATTTTCATTGATTTTAAGTTTTCATGATTTGATCATTTTAATTTAATTCCAAACCTTTAAATTAACCTTTTTTAAATTTATTTTCTTAACTAAAATCAGAAGAAAAAGATTACCTGGATGAAAGGTCTAGTCGTAATCCGGAATGTTATGCCCAAGTTGTAAGAGCTTGCAAGTCATAAGTGTTCCTCTTCCCTCTAAAACACTTGTAAATATTCAAATTTCCTTCCTCAATAAAATCTGAAGAAAATGCTTACCTGGATGAAATATCTAGTTGTAATCCCGAATATTAGACCCAAGTTGTAAGAGCTTGCAAGCCATATGTATCCGTCTTCTCTTCAAAACGCTCCAATATTCAAATCATTTTCATAAGTGAATATGAAGAAAAAGATTACCTGGATGAAATATCCAGTCGTAATCTCGAATATTAGGCCCAAAGTTGTAAGAGCTTGTAAGCCCTATGTATTCGTCTTCTCTTCAAAACGCTCCAATATTCAAATCATTTTCATAAGTGAATCTGAAGAAAAAGAGTATCTGGATGACATATCTAGTCGTAATCCTGAATATTAGGCCCAAGTTGTAAGAGCTTGTAAGACCTATGTATTTGTCTTCTCTTCAAAACACTTGTAAATATTCAAACTTCTTTTCTCAATAAAATTGAAAGAAAAATATTACCTGGATGAAAGGTCCAGACGTAATCCCGAGTATTAGACCCAAGTTGTAAGAGCCTGCAAGTCATAAATGCTCGTCTTTCAAGCCAAAAAAAACATTCAACCAATCAAACTCTTTTTTCGCCGTCGTGCGATCGATCAGGAAAACCTTTTCATAAACGAAAGAAATCTTATCTTAAGGTGATGTAAAGCAATGCTTCGTCCATAATTATTGAGTTGAGATAAGTGACGTCTTTCTGAATGTTGATTTGTAAATCCATTTGATGTGTGGTATACGTCAGCTCCTCATCTGTTTTGGGTAAAACAATGTTCTTCGTTGATTAATAAAATATAGCTTTCGCTAAAATCGATAAACAAACAAACATTTTCTACCCAGAACTACGTAAGCCTTGAGTTTTCTATTGCACCTGGAGATACGTAGGAGCAGGATTTGTAAATCTTGTCAGGCCCATTAATAAAAAAAATTAGGTTTAGTCCCCTTCGTTGCAAAATCCAAAAACATCTTCTCTTTTATTTTAATCCTATTATTCTTTCCCTCATAATAACTTGAGAAGCCTAACATTTCTAAAATAACACTAACATGCACAACTAACCTAATGGTTACCGTTGAGTACAACAGACGTGAGGGGTGCTAATACCTTCCCCTTGCATAATCGACTCCCGAACCCTGACATTGTTACGACGACCATAATCATTGTCGTTATTTCTTGGGTTTTATTGATATTTCCCCTTTCCTTTTTAGGAATAAATAAAGTTCGGTGGCGACTCTGTTTAGTCCATCATGCTAGCGTGCGATTGCGTTTTGCTAAGTCGTGTTCTCATTTTTCGAGGTGCGACAGATGGCGACTCTGCTGGGGAAACAGACTTCCCTAAGTGAGTCAAGCCTAGTTAGGTCATTTGTGTGCCTTTGTTTGTTTACTTGTGTGGCTTTTTTATTACTTTTTCTATTTTTATTGTCATATTAATATAATCTGTTGTATTGGTTCCATTATGCTTTGGTACTTGGATACTTTTATTTCAAACCTTGTGAGAAAGAATTTTTACCCAAGTCTCGAGTAAAAACATAAGATATTACGAGGTTGAGTAGTGTGGGTCCGTGAGATGAACTTCTCGTTGGGTCAGTGCGAGAACCTTACTTAAGAGTAGATCCTTGGGAGGATGTTGTCGCCCGACAAGTAAGTTGACGTAAGCTTCGATATTTTCTTTAGGATCCATGACTCTGAGGACCATTTGTAGAAACTTAATCCTTTGTCCAACTAGAAAAGATGGTTGCATAGTATGGGTATGCGAGATGAATTTCTCGTTGGATCGACGCGAGAACCTCACTTAGAGTAGATTCTTTAGATGGAGTTGATGCCCGACAAGTAAGTTTTCATAAGCAGCAAGCAATCTAATGGATCCATGACTCTAGGAACTTTTTTGAAACCCTATACCATACCTTGTGAGAACGCGTTTCTATACGAAGCAATTAGACTTATCCATACCTCGAGCCTATTGAACTTATACAAAAAATGCATCACATTCATCCACATACATTGCATCAACATCATAAAAAGCAAACTTTTAGTTGTCTCTTATTTGTTTCAAGAATTGAGAACTTGAAAATGACAACTCCAAGAAGAAACACTTTCTCACTTAAATACAAGGAACCTAAGCTTGACAATCTGAAAGGTTTGATCTCTGATTTGACTCTTAGTAAGCGTGATGACTTTAGAAAAGACTATGGGAAATTTTTGAGCCTTATGACTAAGAAAGTTGACTATGGGATTATCAGCTCTTTGGCACAATATTCTTATCCACCTCTACACTATTTCACATTCGTTGATTTCCAACTAGCTCATACTTTGGAAGAAGTTGAGAGAATCGTGGGTCTAAAGTTGAAAGATTTCAATCCATTTCTAAAGCTCGAAGAGGAAGTGGGCCCAAAGAAGATAGTTTTAGCCCTAAGTATCAATGTCCCAATTGTTCTAGCCAATTGGGTCGAGAAAGGGGGTTTCAAAGGTTTTTCCATGAGGTTCTTGGAAGAATTAGCTCTGAAGTTCAAGAAAGAAGGAAATTGGAACACATTCTATGTTGTGTTGGCTTTATTGATCCATGGGATTGTGCTCTTCCCAAACGTTGAAAAGTTTGTGGATCATGTAGCCGTAGAAGTCTTTCTCTCTGGAAATCCTGTACCATTTCTCTTAGCTAACATTTACCATGCCCTTCACGCTCGACATGAAAAGAGGGGTGGAACTTTGTTATGCTGTGCTCCTTTGTTTTATACTTGGTTCATGCAACATATGCCCGAAAAAGGCCACTTTATGGCAAATGAACTTAAATATCCTCAAAGACTAGCTTCTCTCACTGCAAGTTCTATTAGATGGTATATCCGAGAGTGGGAAACCCCATACATCATTGTCAGTTGTGGGGAATTTCCTAATGTTCCGTTGTTAGGTACTAAGGGTTGCATCAATTATAACCCTATGTTATCTCGAATGCAACACAGCTACTCCATGGATGGCCTTCCTGAAGTAAAGAACTTACAACCATTTGTGCTCTTTGATATCCAAGCAAGTAATCCTGATGTAAGAGTGATCCGAAAGGCTTGGTTGAAGATTGTTAGGAAGAGTAAAGAGTTTGGAAAAATAAACACTCTTGTCAAAGAACCTTACACTCGATGGGTGAAAAAAAGAGTTGAAGAAATTCATTTGCCATTTATCTTTAATGCTTCAGCTTTTCCTAAAGTTCCTGAGTCAAAGCCCATATTCCCTAAGGAAATGGAGAAACTCGTTGCTAAGGTTAAGGAGCTCGAGTTGGAGAATACCGAATTACGGATTCAGATGTACCGAGCTATCTTGGAAAATCAAAATTTGAAGGATGAACATAAGGGGAAAGCCCAGGAACTTGAAGATATTAACAAGAGAGCCAGGCTATTGGAAGACCAGAAGGACGGTATTGATCATATCCTTATAGGTTCCACATCAGTGATCTAGACCAGAAAGGAAGAGCTCAAGAAAGCTGAATATAGAATTTGTGAGTTAGGAAGGATGTTAGATAGGTCTCTTATGGAAAAGAAAGAAATTAAGCTCGACCTTGAGGCACAGATTTGTGAACTGAAGGACACTCTAAAGAAATGAAAAGAAAAGTTGTCATGTGAGATACTCCAAAAGGAAGAAGCTGAAAGAAACTGTCACCACCTCAAGTACCGGTTGGAAGAAGCTAATAGGAGGTTTGCAGTTTTGGAGAGCCAAGAAGGTGATGCAACCTACTTGCTTCTAAAGAATGTTTGCGTGTATCGGAAAAGGCTGTATAGAGAGACTAGGGTAGCCTTAGATGAAGATCAGCAGGTCATCAAGAAACTCCAAGAGCTCTATATTGAATGGAATGGCAAATTCCGCAACTTAGCTAGATTTTTTAACCTTAACATGTTGGAACTCCCAGAAAAACTCCAAGAAGTCGTTTGGTGTATGTGTCCAGAAAACACACCTCCTCAAGTTTTCAATTTTGTCAAGTTTTGCAAGAAAATGGTGAAGGAGCTCACCATAGATCTTGCTACGATCATAAGAGCTGAGACGGAGCTTAAGTTTACTTGTACTTGAATCTGAATTGTTGGTGTTTGAATCTTTTGTATTTAAATTTGAATCATTTGTACTTGAAGTTAAATCATTTTGTACTTGAATTTGATTTTAATTTATGGAAGTTGTCATTTTGGGCCTCAGTTATTACGTTTTATTCTTATTTAATATATTATAACATAGCTAGAATAAATAATAAAGATAACTAAGAGCTTTGCACAAAATGCACCCATAACATACATTCATGTCATTCTTCAAACAAAAAACTCATTGTTGTGTCTTCTTCAGTTCCACACTAAGTCCTCAACACCACTACAACACCAGAGCCAACGCTCGTCAAAGAATGATATATCAAGAACAAGAATTGGAGAGAGTAAGCTCAGAACTTGAGGACCTACGAGCAAACACGGGTCAAGTCATGGAGATACTACAAGCCATTAAGGCCAAGTTGGACACCCAAACGACGGCCGTTTCAGAAATCACCGGTCCTACGATTGAACCCCAACCTGCGAGGACAGTGTCTACCAGTTGGCCAGCCTACGGTTTACCTCCCGGCTTCACACCTCCAGTTGAAGGAGCCCCTGGTTTTGTACAATCCATTCAACAAACGATTCCTCTACCAACTATCAATGAAACTCATCCCATGGTCCACACGTTTGCACCACCCCTTGTCCATGCGCACATGCAACCTTATTTTGAAGATCAACAACATGCTCCTGACTTTTCTGACGAAAATGATGAAAGGCATGAAGACATAAGAGGAATGAAAGAGAATTTCCAGATTCTTGAGAAAAGGTTAAGGGCTATGGAAGGTGACCAAGTCTTTGGTGCTGTTGCTAGGGAGATGTGCTTAGTGTCTGGTCCTGTGATTCCCACAAAATTCAAGACCCCTGATTTCGATAGGTACGAGGGATACTCATGTCCTAAAAGTCACCTTATTATGTTCTATCGGAAAATGGTTGCGTACGTTGAGGACGATAAACTTATGATACATTGCTTCCAAGACAGCTTGAGGGGTGCTCCCTCTAAGTGGTACTTAAGCCTGGATCAAAGCAGAATTCGCTGTTTCCAAGACCTATCTAATGCTTTCATCCAACATTACAAGTATAACATGGATATGGCCCCAGAGAGAAGGCAATTGCTCAGCATGTCCCAGAAAGATAACGAGTCATTTAAGGAATATGCACAACGATGGAGAGAATTGGCCTCGCAAGTCGAACCACCCTTTGTTGAGAAGGAGTTAGCATATTAGTTCATGGATACGGTAAGGCCCATCTTCTATGAAAGAATGGTGAGTAGTGTATCGACAAGTTTCTCTGACTTGGTTGCGGTGGGCATAAAAGTCGGGCTTGGATTGAAGAATGGAAAAATGATAACCACCACTAAAACATCTGGTAATAATGTCAAAAAAAATTCCGGAGGTTTTCAAAGAAAGAAAGAGGGTGAAACAAATGCAGTGTCAACCAGTCAAAGAAGGAGTCACTCGTGGAAGAAACAACAACAATTTGCTCAGCTACAACCAACTTATCCAGTGCAGTATATTCAACAACCGTATGTGGCAACAGTCACACTAACTTTCAACCAATCACAAGCTCATGTCTATCAACATGTTCAACAAGCACCAGTATACCAGCAAACACCTACGGCACCCGCTTATCAACAGCCAAGGGCACAGGCTCCACGCCCACAAAATCTTCCAAATCAAAATATGGTACAAAGAGGTAGACCTTCTTTCGCTTCAATCCCTATGACGTACATTGAGTTATACCCATCCTTGCTGTAGAAAGGGTTGGTGACTCCCAGACCTTTGGGTCATCCACCAAATCCTTTACCTCCATGGTACAATCAAGATGCTCATTGTCCTTTCCATGAAGGTTCCCTTGGGCATGATTTAGAGGGATGTTATGCTTTGAAGCATATTGTGCGAGAGCTGGTTCAGAAGAAGATCCTTTCATTCCGAGATGTTGGACCCAACGTAAAAAGTAACCCTCTGCCGGCGCATGGTGGTGTTAATGCCATTGAGGATGTTTCTGATGTTTGTATAATAAAAAATGTTGAAGATGTTAAAACATCGTTGCTAGCACTCCATGTAAAATTGGTGGGAGCTAGTTTGATTGATGCTTGTCACAACAACTGTGAAGAATGTGCCGTTTATCCAAGAGGGTGTAAAGTGGTACGAACTGATATTCAAACCTTGATGGATCAGGGTGTTTTACAAGTTTTTGGTCCTGCAACAAATGAGGAAATTTCAGTGATCAAACCCTTTTTTAATCTACCAGAACCCGTTGAGATAACTTATCAAAGAAAAGATGTTGTTCATCCATCACCCGTGGTAGTTTTTATGCCTACCCCCTTTTCCTTCGAAAGCACCAAGGCGGTGCCTTGGTAATATGACATAATTGTGGTAGATGGAGTGGTGGATGAAGAACCCAAAGATGTTGAAGGTGAGAAAAGCTTGGAGAATGTTGACACCAATATCATGAACATCGCAGGGACAAGCAGAATGACCCATAGCGGTCGGATTTATACTCTTGATTTCAATATAATCCCTCAAGAACCAATAAGGGAAGCTACAATTGCGGTTCCTACCCTAGAATATGGAGGGGTACAGTCAGCGGTGTAATCAGATGAAGCGATTGAATTTCTGAAAATGATAAAGAAAAACAACTACAAGATAGTCGATCAGTTACATCAAACACCGTCAAAAATATCTATGTTGTCCTTGCTTTTGAATTCCGAAGCTCATAGGGAGGCTCTACTGAAAATGCTTGCTCAAGCTCATGTCACCCAAGATATAACGGTTGGCCAATTCGATCGGGTGGTCGCCAATATCATAACTTGCAACACTCTAAGTTTCAGTAATGAATAGCTACCCAAGGAAGGGCAGAACCATAATCGTGCCTTACATGTATCTATAAAGTGCCAAGAAAATGCTCTGGCCAGGGTCTTAGTTGACACTGGATCATCCCTAAATGTTCTACCAAAAAGGGCACTTGCTAAATTATCTTACTAAGGGTCGGGTTTGAAACCCAGTGCGCTTATGGTAAAAGTATTTGACGGTTCCTAGAGGACAATAGTTGGGGAGGTAGAGCTACCAATCCAAATAGGACTGCATGTATTCCTCATCAATTTCCAAGTCATGGACATAAATCCCGCTTATAGATGCCTTTTGGGACGCCCGTGGATACATGCTGCTGGGGAAGTGACTTCTACTTTGCATCAGAAAATGAAGTTTATCATCGACAGCAAGCTCGTCATTGTCTCAGGTGAAGAATATTTTATCATTAGTCAACTCTCCTCTTTCCGTTATATCGAGGCTGATGAAGATGCCTTAGAGACTTCTTTCCAAGCACTTGAAATAGCCAATGCCACACTTGTGGAAGTAAAGGATCCTGTTGAGAAAACCAGTTTGTCATTCGCCTCTTTGAAGAGTGCAAAGTCAGCAGTTGAAAGTGGAGGCTCTACAGGTTGGGGGCAAGTTATTAATGTCAGCGAGAAAAATGATCGTTTTGGTTTGGGGTACAAGCCTTCTGCTAAGGAAGGAGCCCTGGTCCCTGCAAAGGACCACATACGGAGCATACAAGAAGTTTTCTAAGCACAAGATTTATCCATGGGGATCAAGTTGGTGCAGTTGAACACGACACTGAAGATGAAGAAGCATCAAATTTGATATACCATTGTGAAGCAACCTTAACAAATTAGGAGGCAGTTGAGATTCCAGAAGTTTTTCCTGTTTCAAAGTAATTATGTTTCTTTTTGTTTTTCAAAATCCTTAGTTCTGCCCAAGGCTAACAGATCATCTGTAGGGCCACTTTAAATTTAAAAATCATTATGACAAATAAAGAGCATTTTGTTCAAATTCTTATCGTTCATTTATTTGTTTTTCTTTCCTTAAAATGGTAATCCTTTCAAAAAACTACAAAAATATTTTTATTTCTTTTGCATTTTTATTTCCACTTTTCTAAAAAAAACATCATTTAAAAAACATGCAGAATAATCAATGAACCAGTTAAATTCAATGACCCCACTACTTCCTATAACTTTGAATTCCCCATCTACCAAGCGGAAGAGGATAGTGAGGAAGATTGTGATTTCCTCGAAGAAATGGCAAGGCTGCTCGAACACGAGTCAAAGGCCTTTCAGCCGCATTAAGAACCGGTGGAGACAATTAACCTTGGCACAGAGGAAGAAAAGAAAGAGGTCAAAGTTGGGACTACACTTGGGGAAAGCATCAAAGAAAGATTGATCAAGTTGCTACAAGAATATGTAGATGTATTTTCTTGGTCGTATCAGGATATGCCAGGTTTAGAGACTGATATTTCTGTCCACAAGCTGCCACTACAGCCATATTACCCGCCAATGAAGCAGAAGCTCCGAAGAGGAAGACCTGACATGGCTCTAAGGATTTGTGACGAGGTGAAACGCCAATTTGATGCCGGTTTTCTAGCAGTTGCGAAGTACCCTTAATGGATAGCTCATATCATACCAGTACCAAAAAAGGATGGCAAAGTTAGGATGTGTGTTGATTACAGAGATCTAAACAAAGCTAGTCCAAAAGACGATTTTCCCTTTCCGTATATTGACACTTTGGTAGACAACACCACTAAGTTCGCAGTCTTCTCCTTCATGGATGGATTCTCGGGTTATAATCAAATTAAGATGGCTCCAGAGGACATGGAAAAGACCACATTCATCACCCCTTGGGGAACATTTTGCTACAAGGTAATGCCATTTGGTCTCAAAAATGCTGGGGCAACTTACCAAAGAGAAATGGTCACTCTTTTCCATGATATGACGCACAAGGAAGTTGAGGTTTATGTCGATGATATGATCGCCAAATCCAAAAGTGAACAGGATCATATAGATCACTTGCAAAAGCTACTTGAGCGTCTCCAAAAATTACAACTACGGCTGAATCCTGCCAAATGCACCTTCGGTGTCCGATCTGGAAAGTTGCTTGGTTTCATTGTTAGTCAACGAGGAATTGAGGTAGATCCAGACAAGGTTAGAGCAATACAAGAAATTCCTGCTCCACGTACAGAGAAAGAAGTCATAGGATTCCTGGGACGTTTGAACTATATTTCTAGGTTTATATCTCATATGACAGCTACGTGTGAACCTATATTCAAGTTGCTTAGAAAAGATCAAGCAGTTGAATGGAACTTTGATTGCCAAAGGGCTTTTGAGAAGATCAGACAATACCTGCAAGAACCCCCTATTCTAATTCCACCTGTTTAGGGGAAACCACTCTTTATGTACTTAACTGTGCTTGAAAAGTCAATGGGATGCGTTCTAGGACAACATGATGAAACCGGCCAAAAAGAACATGTCATCTACTATCTGAGCAAGAAGTTTACTGATTGTGAAACTCGATATTCACTCTTGGAGAAAACTTGTTGTGCTTTAGCATGGGCCGCTCGCCGTCTAAGGTAGTACATGATTTATCACACTACTTTGTTGATCTCAAAAATGGATCCAATAAAGTATATCTTTGAAAAGATTGCTTTAACTGGGAGACTCGCCTGCTGGCAGATGTTACCGTCTGAGTATGACATCCAATATGTATCCCAGAAATCCATTAAAGAAAGTGTGTTGTCTGATTACCTGGCACACCAGCCTGTTGAAGAATACCAGCCGTTAAAAATTGACTTCCCTGCTGAATACATTATGATAGTAAAAGATTGTGAAATCCCAGGAATTGATGAAGGACCTGAACCCGTATCTCGGTGGATACACTCCTTTCATAACAAGGTTATATTTTGATTTCACAAACAATATAGCAGAATATGAGGCGTGCATCCTACGCTGGCATTGAAGCGGCGATCAACCTCCGAATCAAAATCCTCGAAGTATGTGGAGACTCAACCTTGGTGATATACCAAGTCAAGGGTGAATGGGAAACCCGTGATACCAATTTGATCCCATATCGTGCCTATGTCATGGAGCTATCAAAATACTTTGATGAAATCACTTTCCATCATATCCCGAGGACTGAGAATCAAATAGCTTATGCTTTGGCTATGTTGGCTTCAATGTACCAAGTTAGATTTCATAATGAAGCGCCTCTCATTCAGATAGAGCGGAAAGTTGAGCCTGCCTACTGTCAGTTGGTTGAAGAGGAAGCCGATGGTAAACCTTGGTTTCACGACATCAAATGCTTTTTGCAAAACCAAGAATATCCGACCGATGCAACAACCCTTGACAAGAAAACGTTAAGGAACTTGGCATCCAAATTCTTCTTAAGCAATGGTGTGTTATACAAGAGAAACCATGACATGATTTTGCTCAGATGCGTGGAAGGACACGAAACAGACCTGTTGATCAAGGAGATTCATGAAGGATCCTTTGGAACTCATGCCAATGGGCATGCCATGGCAAAGAAGATTTTGAGAGCAAGTTATTACTGATTGACCATGTAATCCGACTGCTTCAATTATGCTAAAAAATGTCATAAATGCCAAATCTATGCTGACAAGGTACACATGCCTTCGACCCTACTAAATGTTTTGACATCACCTTGGCCATTCTCGATGTGGGGGATCGACATGATTGGCGCCATCGAGCCTAAAGCCTCCAACGGTCACTATTTCATCTTGGTTGCCATTGATTACTTTACCAAATGGGTAGAAGCTGCCTCTTATGCTAATATGACAAAACAAGTGGTCACACGGTTTCTCAAGAAAGAGATTATTTTCCGTTATGGAGTTCCAAGCCGGATCATTACAAATAATGGGACGGATATGAACAATAAGACCATGAAAGAATTATGCGAAAGCTTCAAGATCGAGCACCATAACTCTTCACCATATCACCCAAAGATGAATGGCGATGTTGAAGCCGCTAATAAAAACATCAAGAAGATCCTACAGAAATGGTGAAAACCTATAAGGATTGGCACTAAATACTACCCTTTACACTGCATGGATACCAGACTTTCGTCTGCACTTCAACAGGAGCAACCCCATTCTCTTTGGTATGTGGGATGAAAGCGGTTCTCCCAATTGAAGTGGAGATACCTTCAATGAGAATCTTGATGGAGACCAAGCTAGAAGAGGTTGTATGGATCCAAAACAGATTTGATCAGTTAAACCTCATAGATGAGAAGCGAATGCCTTCTTTGTGCCATGGACAATTATACTAGAAACGGCTCAAGAGGGCCTTTGACAAGAAAGTACGTGTTCGAGAATTCAAAGAAGGAAACCTCGTACTTAAGAAGGTCTTGCCAATACACAAGGACTCACGTGGGAAATGGACTCCCAAATATGAAGGCCCATATGTTATGAAGAAATCCTTCTCCAGAGGTGCCTTGATTCTTACAACTATGGATGATGAAGAGCTCTCACACCCCGTGAACTCTGATGCAGTTAAAAGATACTATGCCTAATAAAAACCCGCTAAATTGAAAACCTGAAAGGGAGATTTAAGCAAAAAAGGGGTATCCCAGTGAATCGAAAACCCGAAGGGGCGATCCAGGAAGAAGTTAGGGATGAATAAAAAATGATAGCTTGCTAAGCTGAAAACTCGAAAGACCAACTTAGGCAAAAAAAAGCGTCCCGGTGGATTGAAAACCCGAAAGGGAAATCTAGGAAAAAGTTAGGGGCAAAAGGCATAAATTACATCAGATGTTAGTGATTGATATAGAAAAATCAGAGATGGAAGATTGGTCCAGGTAACTCCCTTTAGAAGCAAGGTTTTGGGAAATCCTGTTTATTAAGAGTGGTAATGGTCACTGGATTCAATGTAAACCTTTTCTCATTGCCATTTTCAAAATTGTAACATTCCATGGAGCTACACCATTTGCATGCTACCATACTTAATAAAATACAAGTTTTGCCTATCAATCATTGTTAATTGTGTTCTTCTATGTTTTTCTTTGTTATGCAAAGTGTCATTTATTTGTTAATAATGAAATTTTGAAACTTGAAAAGAATTTGAAATTTAGTGAAAGGAACAAAATTACTTTGATATATGTGAAAATCAAGAGAAAATCATTTGTTTTCCCGGAAGCCTCAAGGTTACAGAAGTACTCCTAGATCACCAACAAAAAAATCTCCATGGAACACAACTTATTAATCCCCTAGAAGGATGCCCCTTTGGCTAGTTATAATTGTCAATCTTAATAGATTCTCCTATGGATATGCCTATTACTTGTACGGGTTTGAGTTATTGGTGTTGAGGAATTAGAATCTCTATAAACAGTCCCTACAAACTCCCAATCTGCCTATCATCAACATTGCATACCATGATCATTCATATATCTTGCATAAAACAAAAAAATTAAATCATGCATGGTTCAAAATGTACTTTGTACTCATTTGTGTTGCCCCTTCGGTCTCGCCGTTGATTGTTATCCCATGACCCAAAGACCATTTGTTGCTAGCACTCCATCCAAAGTCCAATCATCATTGGCATCCCATAAGGTCCAGTTGTCACTGGTGTTATCTCCAATCTGATTGTCATTGGTATGTCAAGTTCAGTTGTCACTGATATCTTATCAGAAATCCAATTGTTATTTGGTACCCTTAAAATCTAGTTGTCATTAGTATCGTTTCAAGAGTTCAATTGTCATTGGCATCTCCAAAATTCAGTTGTTACTGGCATTATCATAAAAAATCCAGTGGTTACTAGTATCTTTTCAAAATCCCATGGTCATTGGAGTTTAATTAGAGTCCAGTAGTAACTGGCACTTTGGTCTTAAAAACCAATTGTTGTTGGCTTTCTCTAAAAGTCCAGTTATAACAGGCACCCCGTTTGAAATCTAATCATAATTGGTACCTGAAGTTTGGTTGTTGCCAACATCATTTAAAGTTCAGTTGAAGTAGTCACCAATCCGTTAGAAGCTGGTTGTAATCCATTACTTATGGTCCAAGTCCAATTGTTGGCATATACAGAGATTTTGATTACCCTATTTTTCCTGATGGTTCCTAGAAAGTCATGAGTGACTCTTCATTTTAAGGAATTCCCAAAAGCTTGGATGTTATTCATGTTGAAAAACTCCAATGAATTTTGGTTTTGATTGATTTCTTTGTAAAGAATCATCGTACCCTTTTTGCATGGATGATCTTCTCGTAATAAGACTCCTAATCTAGTTTGTGTGGATGATTTTCTAGTAAGAAAGCTCCAATATGTTATATGGATAATCTTCTCGTAAGAAGACTCCCGTCTATTTTTTTTTGTTTTGGGTAAGTTTTATGTTAGAAATCTCAAAAGTCTTTGATTGGATATATTTCTTATAAGAGATCCCCGGAATTGTCAAAAGTATTCTAAAGAGTTAGGTCATGTCTGAACCTATTTGATAAAATGTACTATGGATATTTCTTATGAGAAATCTTAAGAACTATCAAATACATTCTAAAGTGCCAGGTCATGTCTGGACCTATTGATAAATTGTACTTTGGATGTTCCCAAGTGTCTTTCCCCCAGTAAATTGTCATCCCCAATGAGTCTCCATCCATTGCCTTTGACATTTCCTATGAAATACTGCTACGTATTCCCAGCATTCCCCACAGGTCAGTACACCATCCATCATAAAAATCACGCCAGGGTCCATCATATCCTCAGCAAATCAAAAAGAGGTTCTTTAACTCATAAGCACGGCATGTCATCACATCTAGGGGAAAAATTCGGGTCTTTTTTATTTAAATACCTTTCACTTTGGATACCATGAGGATTATCATCACTCATTCCATCTGGTAAAGATATTTAAATAGGGGCAACTGTCATACCCTAAATTTTGCCCCGCCTAAAGGCATTCATTTACATTTCAAGCATTTGTATTTATCAATTTGCATCCACTCATTGACATAAATTATTCCATTTTTTTTTAATTTCATTTATTTAATTTTCATTAGAATTTTTTCTATTTACTAATTCACATAGAAAACATGATCTTCATTCATAAGCATTCATATTCAAAAATTATTCAATTTTTTTAAAATATCATTTTAATGTCATTTATTTAATTTTCATTAGATTAGTCCTTGTAGGTTTAGAGATTTTTATCATGGAAGATTTAGCTTTAATTATTTAGAGTTATATCTTTGTATTCTAAAAAATTAGGTTCTTTTTTGTTCGCCTTGGTATTATTTTTAAATTTCTAGCAAGAAAGCTTTTTATGTTATGTTTAAATAAGTATTGACAAATTAATTTTTGTTTCACAAATTAAGATATTAATTTTAAAAAAAATGATAATGATAATTTTGTTTGTTCTACAATTTGTTTTACAATTTATTTTGCTTTTTGTTTTATATTTTGTTTTACAATTTGTTTCACAATTTTAACTTGGTTTTACCATTTTTTCATTTCATTTGAATATTTTGTAACATTTATGATTAGATTATTTTTATTTTATTTTATTTTATTTTCAATTTAAAAAAAAATAGTTTTTATGTTACTTTTTGTCTACATCATAAGGAAAAAACAAAATAATTAAGCAAAAAAAGTCTTTTAGTTTCAAGTTCAATTTTCATGTTACACTAACTAAAACCAACATAACACAAAGGATTTCAAAAATATAATAAAGTTGTACTTTTTTTTACAATAATATTATACAAAGATATTTCCAAGTGGGGGACCCTTCAAGTTTGCATGTTACTGTTATTGACCATTTTGATTGCTTGTATGCATAAAACCATAGCATAACACTTTTGATTCTTTAAGTATATGTTTTATCTTGTATATACATAAAAATCTCAACACTAAAAAATAATTGTTTCGCAAAAATAGGCAAGCTATTTTGCAGCAAGTTAAAGCATTTTTGATTCCTTCCCTTTCCACCGATAGAGATCTATTTGATACCCTAAATTTCCCATATAAAATGATGAAGAAAAAACAACACCAGAAAAAAAACCTAGCAGCATAAAAAATCAGATAAAAACTTAGAAGGAACCACATTCGAAAATCACCAAGAAATTTCAGCAGCTAGCCAATATCATTCAGATCCATACAAAGCATAATACACAGAGTAACTATCCCATAACAGATTTATAGAGTAGATACGCAGAGAAAATACATCCCAATCATAATAATCAGAACACAATACATAACATCTAAAGAAGAAGAAGGGCATGAAAAAACAACGCAGGAAGCGTACCTGAGGTAGATTTTCTAAATCGGCCGAAGCTTTGATGTTCCTTTTTCTGTGTCTCTCTACATTTTTCTTCTTGTAACCATGCTATTATATTTGTATGTTGCCTTGAATTGGTGCTAGTATTTCAAACAAAGAAGAAGAGTTTTTTCCTATGCTTTTTCTTTTAGTATTTTTAACAGAGAAGAAGAGTTTTTTCAAACTTAAAGATGGAAGTTTTCGAAACAGGGGGATTTTCGAACCGAGGGAGATGTTTTTATGTCGGTCATAATTTAAGTTTCATTTTTTAGTTTCATCTTTTAGAAAGATTGATGATAGTTGGAAAGGTTGTGTTTCGGCCATTGAAGGAAGGAGGACTTGGATCGTTGTTTCAGAAAGGTTGGATTTTTTTCATTTTCCCTGTTTCAGGAAGAAGAAGCGGTCGCTACGCTTGATTTTTAGGTTTTCTTCCATTTGTGTTAGTAATACCATAGTTGGGTCGAGTCCGACCCGCCCTGGACCCAATGCCCATTTGTTTTAAGTGGCCCATTCAGCTACCCATGGACCTAGTTTTTTTTTTAATTCTCAATAGGTTTTTGTTACTTGTATTAGTCAATGCATTCAACTTCTAATTGGCCACTCATGGTTGGGTGGTTGAAGCATCTACCACTTTCCATAAGGCCATGGGTTCGATCCTTGGTATTTGCAGATTTTAAGTTCACTTATTTTTATTTTTTCATAATTGCCATTCTATTGGTTTTCTTTTTATAACTTCTTGATTTGTTTTAACCATCTATGTATCCTTTTATTTAATCCAAAAATTTTAAAACACTTGTTGACTTTATTTTTCCATTTTAAATTTTTAAGTGTGTTGTAAATAACTTTATTTATTTATTTATTTATTTTACTAGACTTATTTTTGGGGTCTTTTTATATCGAGTTTTTTTAAGCATATCCATTTAATTTTCATTGATTTTAACTTTTCATGCTTTGATCATTTTAATTTAATTTCAAAACTTTACATTAACCTTTTTTAAATTTATTTTCTTCACTAAAAAACACATGGCAAGGTCAAGCAAACGGTATCCAATGAAACACACACATAAGCGACTACATGGCAACACGCAAGCAACTAGCAAGGCCAAATGAAACGAATCGTTTCATTAATCTACTTGGCACGCACACTCATCAGTCTCCTCAATACGTGGCCAGGTCAAAGCATACACAGCCAATGAAATTGCCAAACACGCGCTTATATGGAAGCCACGCAGGATAAACCCTAGCCAGGAACCAGACGGCGGTAACAACCGTCTTCTCCGACCATCCAGGCGGCGGAGATCAATGAAATTTTTCCTGAAATTGGCCAATGATACACCGTTCGAAAGATCTTTCAACCAGGAGTTCAAATATCATATTCAATTCATCTAAATCATCATGTATCGCACGGATCGAGCAAAAACATTTTCAAGATCCAAACTGAATGTTCATCATACAGCTTCAATATTCATCCATTTTCAAAATTAAACATATCAGCATGCTCATCAATGCAAGATCTACACAATCATGTACATAAAATAGCAAAATATAAGGATCGAATTTTCACCTACTTGAAATGCAGTGCTATGAACTCGTGTCCTCAGGCTTCCAAACTCTCAAGATCTCTTCCTCTATGCTTGACTAGAAGCTTTGTGCAAGAAACAGCGGCTGAAACCACTCGAATCCAGCTCAAATTCAGAAATCCATTGACATGTTCATGTGCTCGATCTGCTTGAATCTGGACAGAATTCTTCAAACCACGCGTTGATTCTTGCTCAGTGATGCTCCATGATCATGATTATGCAAAGAAATTGAAGGTTTATGTGAAGAAATTTGAGTTTCGAAGAGAGAGAAAATTGGAGGGAATTTGGAAATTTTGATCTGAAATTCTGTTATTCCCCGTTTCAAAATAGTTAGGGTTTTCCTTATATATGGTGTGTTAATGATACTGCTAATCCAAATTAGGCTTGGCTAATCAAGATTAGGGAAAAATCAAGTGAAATGCAAAAATGCAAATGTGAGCTTAGCATGCACATGCCACACGTGAACAGTACCATGCTGAGCTTCAATTTCACTTAAAATCAACCAATAATCAACATGGAATTGGTATTTTGCTTGTAGCTTAAGCCAATTTCAAATTATGAAATTTCCCTCCAAAATGAACATGAATGAAATAGTGAGCATACAAGTTTCTCCCATGCATGGCAATGGTTCATTTGAAAAGTATTGGTCATGAGGAGTATTTTGCAAAAAGAATGGACCAATTTGGAGTTTTGAATCAAAAGTTATGTCACTTTGAACTTCCATGCATACTTTGTGATCATTTGGCCATAACTTCTCAATCAATCATCATATGGACATGATCTAGGACTTTTTGGAAAGGGGAGACAAAGATCTACAACTTTCATGTTCACCAAAAATCCATTTGAAACTTCTTTGATGTTGGAAAGACAATTTGAATGTGGATCAGAAACTTGCCATTTTTGGAAACTTGAAATTACATGTCACTTTCCATTTTTGGAAACTTTTGCCATGACTTCAAAAATCTTCAAGATAGATGTTTAGGATGACAAATGGACCTCTTTTGAACATGACTGAGGTGTCTCAACTCATTTCCCCACCTCATAGCCCTCAGTTGACTGCACAGTTGACTTTTTGGTCTTCAGATGACCTTGAAATGCCTTGATCCACTTGAGCCTCTACCACTTGAGGAAATTGCTCAAAAATGAAACTCTAGCTCATGTAAGCTCCTCATGATAACCATGTGATCCTCATCTCAAGAAAATACCTCATCTCCTTGAGAAGCCCTGATTGGAAGAATGACATTGATTAGGGTTGACCAGAGGTCATAACCCTAATCCAGAGGAACTTGAGAATGAACAAAGAAACCTTTGATGATGATAGAACCATGATGATGGTAATATATCCTTGAAAACAAAATGATGCTCAAGACCTTTGAAGGATCAGGAAACCCTAATTGAAGTGCAAACCCTCAGATGGTTGATCATCAATTCATAAAGACCCTTAGGCTTGAATCACTTAACTTCTCCATCTTCTGAAAAAACTTTGGAGGATGACTTTCTTGTTTTCATATGATATGCAAAATGCAATGCCTAATGTCCTAAAATGAAATACAATGTGTCAAACTAGTCTCAAGGAGAGGAGGGCAAATTTTGAGGTGTTACAGCTGCCCCTATTCAATCCACTATGAACCTGTCGATATGAACAGCCTCGGCTTTCAGATGATCAGAGTGAAAAGTGGTTGAATACAAAGAACAGACGAACAATTTGCGCTCCGCTGGGAATTATTTTCTTTTTTGCTTTTCTTGAACCCCACAACTTGATTGATTTTTTTCTTGCTTTTCTTGAACCCCAAAACTTCTTTGATTTTTTTTTTTTGCTTTTCTTGAACCCCAGAACATATATTTTTCTTCCGCGCGGATGATCCCTGATCACCGCATTTGAACCCCGACAACTCCATGTCACTCTTGTTGCCAAACAATGAACCCCGTTCTCCATTTGAACCCCAGTCGCCTGACGATAACTCGTGATCGTCGTTGTGAACCCCATTCTCCAGAAAACACCATGTGTCTCCTTTTCTCCATTTGGACCCCAATTTTCGTGCTGATCGCGTAACGTTCTCCGATCTTCATTTCCATCTCCGCCTGACGGAAAATTTCCTCCAATATCGCGCTACTGGGGAATATTGTTGATCCAACGTCACGATGTTAAACTCCTCAGAGTAACATCTTCCAACTTCCATCTCCGCACGACGGAATTTTTTTTCTCCAATATCGCACTACTGGGGAATACTGTCGATTCAGAATCACGGTGCCGAACTCCTCAGAGTAACATCTTCCAACTTCCATCTCCGCACGACGGAATTTTCCTCCAATATCGCACTACTGGGGAATACTGTCGATTCAGAATCACGATGCCGAACTCCTCAGAGTAACATCTTCCAACTTCCATCTCCGCACGACGGAATTTTCCTCCAATATCGCACTACTGGGGAATACTGTCGATTCAGAATCACGATGCCGAACTCCTCAGAGTAACATCTTCCAACTTCCATCTCCGCACGACAGAATTTTCCTCCAATATCGCACTACTGGGGAATACTGTCGATTCAGAATCACGATGCCGAACTCCTCAGAGTAACATCTTCCAACTTCCATCTCCGCACGACGGAATTTTCCTCCAATATCGCACTACTGGGTAATACTGTCGATTCAACGTCACGATGCTAAACTCCTCAGAGTAACATCTTCACCAACCAGCTAAACCAATTCTCAAACAGTAACCACGGCTTGAGACTAGCTTATGCTTGCAATGCTGATGCATGAGTTTTACAGCGTAATGCTCCATAACCATGGAAATGCTACGCAATTTATTATGCAATATGCTATGCTTCTCTAAATGATGAATGCATAAAAAGTATCCCCCTCAGGGGACGACACGAGCAACTCTACTGAGGAACTCGATATCACTCCAATCTCCAATCCTGCTGGGTTATAACACTGCTGCTGGGGAAAGGGTAATCTTCACTGGGGACGACCTCCACTGAACTCGATCTGCTTGGGGACTTTGCTGGGGAAGAAGTCACTAACGCACACCTCCACTGGGGAAACAACAACCTTCAGGCCTGCTGGGGAAATAACAATCTCCACCATGCTAGGGGAAACAACACACTTCAGACTTGGCTGCCGAGGAAACACCGACCTCGAATCCGCTGGGGAGATACGAAATATTTGACATGGAACACCTGTCGAATCGTCGAACACTGACATTCACCATCTAACCATAATGTCAACTTTCCCCTTTTGAGAGCTCCCAGACTCATCTGGTCTCTTCTGATTCATCACCTTGTATTCTCGACTTCTCCCTACTTCGACCTCCTTAGATTCGTACCAACTCTCCAGTCCTCATACTTTGAAGAGTCTTCTTGATTAACCCTCTAGGATCGTCGCAATTCTTTCGCCGTCTCTACACCATTCTTCAATTCCTCATCCCTGATCGGACCTCAAAGGAATCCTTTTTCAAAAGGAAACGTTTCGTACCACAACCTGCAAGCGAGTGAAAATAACCAACAACACCTGCAAAAGAGACCGTTAGATAAAACGTGCCCCAGGCGTGCCACAATTTCAACACCTAGGTCACTCAACCTTCCGAATAAGATTTCAAGCTTTCAATCCTATAAACATGCATTGTAAGGGACCCCTACGTCTCAAAATGCAAAGATTCTTTATCAAAATAAACGGATGTTTTTGCAATCAAAGCGGTAATGAAAACAAAAACAAAATTATTTGACTGAATATGCATTTTATTGATTGGAAAAAGGTGGCTCGAAACTGAGCAATACACAGGAAGCAATCCCTGAAAAGAGGTAATTGCGCATAAAAGGAAAATCTATCCTAATGGCAATGTGAACCCGTGATCTCATCGAGTTCCAACCCGGTTACAACCCATATATCCTCAAGACTCTCCGCGCTTTCTGCCTTCTGAAACAAGGCGCTTCCGACCGATCCCTGCTGGGGATTATCCATGTGTCATATCCAAAGTACAAACGATCATGCTAGACGCAGTTGTTCATTTCATTCCCTCTTTTGCCTGGACCGCCCTTTCGGGTTTTCAGTCCACCGGGATACCCTTTTTTGCCCAAGCCGCCCTTGTGGGGTTTTCGACTTGCCGGGTGTACAGTTTTTTCTTTTTTATCCCTAATTTTTGCCCGAACCTTTTTTCATTTTTTTTTGGTTCGCCGGAATGTCCATTTTTGCCTGGACTATTTTATTCTTTTCGTCCAGCGGGTCTCTTATACGAAGTATTTTTTAACTGCGTCCGCATTCACAAGGGATAGAAAATCCTCACCATCCATGGTCGTCAACAACAAGGCTCCTCCAGAGAAAACCTTCTTGACCACGAATGGACCCTCATAATTGGGTGTCCATTTTCCCCGACGATCGTTCTGAGGAGGAAGGATCCTTTTCAACACCATATCTCCCACGTGGTACACACGAGGTCGCACCTTTCGGTCAAAAGCGTGCTTCATTTGTTGCTGGTACAATTGCCCATGACAAATGGCCGCCAGCCTCTTTTCCTCAATCAAGCTCAACTCTTCATACCGAGTCCTTACCCATTTTGCCTCTTTCAATTTCACATCCATTGGGACTCTCAATGACGGAATCTAGACCTCAACCGGTAGCACGGTCTCCATCCCATACACAAGCGAGAAAGGTGTTGCCCTAGTAGATGTACGCACCGAGGTTCGATACCCATGCAATGCAAACGACAACATCTCATGCCAATCCTTATAGGTCACGACCATTTTCTGCACAATCTTCTTAATATTCTTATTATCCGCCTTGACCGCCCCATTCATCTTTGGACGATAAGGAGAAGAATTGTGATTCTCGATCTTGAACTCCCGGCACAGTTCTACCACCAACTCCGCTACCATTCACGTTAACGGCCCCAACAAACATCAGAATCCATTCGGACTCAGGGTCAGGCCCCTCCTCCGGGATCGGTTCCTCACAATCTTTCGATTTGAGAAACATGATGTCCTCATCAGGGAACTCAAATTTCATCGGTTGATAATCCTCAATGGGTTGCTGGGCGAGGTAATTAGACAATACACTCCCCTTAATTGCTTTCTGAGAGGTGTACTGAATATCGTACTCAGTCAAAATCATTTGCCATCTCGCAACCCGTCCGGTCAATGCTGGCTTCTCAAATATATACTTGATCGGATCCATCTTGGAAATCAACAAAGTGGTATGAACCAGCATATACTGTCTCAGTCGGCGAGCAGCCCATACCAAAGCGCAGCAAGTTTTCTCGAGCAGTGAATATCTTGTTTCACAGTCGGTAAACTTTTTGCTAAGGTAGTAAATTGCATGCTCTTTTCGACCAGACTCGTCATGCTACCCCAGTACGCACCCCATAGACCCCTCGAGGATTGTCAAGTACAAAATTAACGGTCGTCCCTCCACAGGAGGCATCAGAATCGGAGGCTCCTGCAAATATTCTTTTATTTTTCCAAATGCCGCTTGGCAATCGTCATTCCACCTGACCGTTTGATCTTTTCTCAACAACTTGAATATGGGTTCACACGTGGCTGTTAGATGAGATATGAACCGTGAAATGTAGTTCAATCTACCTAAGAAACCACAAACCTCCTTCTCTCTCCTCGGTTCAGGCATTTCTTGTATTGCTTTTACTTTAGCAGGATCAACCTCGATTCCTCTTTCGCTTACAATAAACCCCAACAACTTACCGGACCGCACTCCGAAAGTGAACTTATTCGGATTCAACCTCAGTTTGAATTGTTTCAATCGTTCAAACAGCTTGGCCAAGTCTACCAAATGCCCCTCCTCTGCTTGGGACTTTGTTATCATGTCATCAACATAGCATTCGATCTCATGATGAATCATATCATGAAACAAAGTCACCATAGCTCTTTGATACGTGGCACCAGCGTTCTTGAGACCGAATGGCATCACCTTATAACAAAAAGTGCCCCACGGTGTGATGAACGTTGTTTTCTCCATATCATCTGGCGACATTTTGATTTGATTATAGCCAGAAAAGCCATCCATGAAGGAAAACACCGAGAATTGAGTTGTATTATCTACCAACACATCGATGTGAGGTAATGGGAAATCATCCTTCGGGCTAGCTCTATTCAAATCCCGGTAGTCCACACACATCCTCACCTTTCCATCCTTCTTCGGCACCGGCACAATGTTCGCGACCCAAGGCGGATAATTAGTGACAGCTAGGAAACCATCATCCAACTGCTTTTGTACTTCCTCTTTAATTTTCATGGCCATCTCGGGTCGAGTTCTGCGCAACTTCTGTTTCACTGGAGGACAGTCTTCTCTCAATGGGAACTCATGTACAACGATATTGGTATCCAACCCAGGCATATCTTGGTAGGACCAGGCGAAGATATCAACATACTCTTTCAACAGCGCTACCATTCTGCTCTTGACATTTACCTCCAAATTGGCCCCAACCTTTACTTCCTTCCTGACCTCCTCGGTACCCAGATTCACAATCTCGACTTGCTCTTCGTGCGATTGAATCACCTTCTCCTCTTGTTTTAACAACCTGGCTAACTCTTTCGGCAATTCACAATCTTCTTCGCCTTCTTCTTCGGCATGATAGATCGGATTGTCGAAGTCATATAAAGGTGTAACAGGATTGTTATCAATGAGATCCGGAGAATGATCGCATCTGCATGAATGTTGATTCATGCATTGCTTTAGAGCCGGAACGAGACAAACTAAAAGGAAGGAAAATGAAAATAACCATTGCCACTTTTATTTTATTATTTTTAAACTGCAAAAATAAATGAAAAACAGGGAACACCGCTTTTAATGCGAAAAACATCCATTTATTAATGATGCAAACATTGCAAAATGAAACACATGAGGTGGCCCTTACAATGAACCATTATGTTTCGGGCAAAACGTATGGCTTTCATGCAAACAGAATTGAAAAACAGAAATATTACTCTTCACGCAGAGTGACCGTGATGATCTTTTCGGCCTTCCAGTTCTAGATCTCCATCCCTGGTACGCACGGTTTTATCCACGAGTCGAACTCGCAGTCACTGTCAATTTCTTCACCCACCGCACAGACGCAATCTGGATCTAGCATTCCAGCACTGGTGAACGTGAACCGCTGACGACGTCCTCTATTCTGCTCAGACGAACCTTGGCCCGACTGATAACCAACCCCAAACCTATCTTTTTTCACCGTAATATCTACCATTCTTCCCCAACCTGGGGCTTCTCCGCTCTTCACCACTTCTACAGCCTGTCTATAAGAAGCAATGGACGACTTCCTCTCTTTCTCGGCAAAAATGGCATTCTCCACCTTGATGGTTTCAAACGCCTGACATGGTGTTTCAAATATTTCACCGTCCATTTCCACATATTTGGATGATGACAATAGGCTGACAAAAATATCCTCCTCCCCCCAATCAACTTTCTCAAATCGGAGACGTCCGCCATCCATCATTCTCTGAATCGTCTCCCTCAACATTACACACCCATTCGTAGTGACAGTGCAAGCAGCACAACAATTATCACAACCAGGGAAAACTCCACTCTTCATCAGACGTCTCTTGACCACAGACATTGGAGTCCTCAACTGATCCACATCCGTCACCTCTATTTTTCTCTTATCCTCTAGCATCACGTTCACCCCCATATGACCACGCATCGGCATGGGGTTAGCATTAACATTCGGCGTCGGTGCAAAATTGATGGCTTTAGAATCCACCAAATCTTGAACGACATGCTTAAAAGCTTTACAACCCTCAATGTTATGCCCGGGTGCACCAGAATGGAACTCGCACTTGACGTTCTCATCGTGATTTGCAGGCCCCTGATCTAGTCTTAACGGAGCCAACGTCCTCGGCTGAACCAACCCAAGATCCTTCAACTTCTTAAACAGAAAGGTATACGTCACGGGTGGCCTATTAAACTGACGATCTGTCATCCTTCTTCTCACTTGGCACCCAGCTCTCTGTGTTCTCTATTGAGGTGACTGTTGTTGCTGTTGTACAGATTGATCACCAACAGGAATTATTGCTGTAGCAGCATACGGGTGGTAACGATCCCTACTGTGTCCCCTTTGGGCATACACATCACTCGATTCACCCTCCTTCTTGAGCTGACCATTACCAAAGGGCTTCTTTACTCCAGAAACGGAGCATTTCCCTGTATTTTCCCCATTCTCAGCCAGCTTTCAATCCTCTCCACCTTCTCGGCGATTGCTTTCTGCCCCAAGGCGAACCCTTGCATGGCGTTGATCAACTCACTCATCTTCTCTTTCAGCTCAAGAATGTTAGCGTTGGGTGGATCCATCAGTCTGGGTTTGTTGCGTCTGGTAGGGTATCTGTGCGGACGAGCTACGTGCAGAGGAATGACTCGGCGTGCGCGAGCGATGATTCCTGTGTAAACCAAACATGTTAGATACTGACACCTGCAAAATAGAAGACAGGTTATTATGATCCATGCATGAATGCAATGTCTATACATATGAGGAACATTCTGTCCTTCGATTCTGGATTCATCGAGACGGATAATAATTTGACAATAACATTCTGACATCAGGATGTCTCTCAACCAGAATCCCAATCGAGAATGTACCCTGAGTATGGATAGACATGAGTTAGATGCGGATGAATGAAAAATGGGAATGATGCAGATGCATGAATGCAATGCAAAGTGCCATCCTCCAAGTCATCTGAACATCAACTGTACTGGATTCTGGTCTCTGAACTGATCACAACCATCTGAGGGACCGAGTAACCACAAATTCAACTTGGGAGTTCCGAAATAAACGGAACCGGAGGATACATCACCATCATCACAGGTAAATTACTGACCAAATAGCAACAAGATCCTCTGAACAAGTACCCTCAAATTCAACCCGGGGATCCAAAATAAACGGAACCCGCTGATAAACACCACAGACAGAACTCCGGCATGTCAGAAATAAATATCCATAAATCCAACTGAACCAAAGTCACCATCAAAGAGTCACCAACAGAACCTGTATCTGTAAGAATCAAACCCCTCCCCTCACAGGTGAATTCTAATAAGGTCATCCTAAGGCGGATAATGGTCTCGACAATCAGACAAGATACTCAACGGGTTTGCCCTTTCAGGTGTGTCGTGCAGCTCTCATAAGATCATCTAAACCAAAGATCCGGGAAAGAAAGGTCACCGAAGTCAACAGCTCAAAAGAGGTAACCCAACCAAAGTGAACTACTCCACCCGGAAGGGCTCCCTCAAAAGAACCTCGTCCGGTTGTGGTATGTCACGTCGCAACAACATGCTAACTCCACATGTGCAGAGACATGAGACCACACTAATCCTAGGTGTATACTCGGGCCTGGGTTTTAGCCCCACTCAGAACACCCACCCCAAATCATAGGAACCACACCTGTCCAAAATCCAGCACAGTGATAATATGATGCATGCAAACATATATGCAAATATATACAATCACAGTATAATAATCACAAATGCAATAAATAAAGCAGTAAAAGCAACCCAAACTACCCTAGAGAGCGCTAGGATTGACTAGCTTAGGGAAGATGGACCAGCAAGAGGTCAACTTCGATCCCCAGCAGAGTCGCCAGCTGTCGCAACGCGAAAAACAACCGGCGGAAAAAATACAGAGCCGCCACCGACGTTATTCATCCTATGACGGAAAGGGAGCGCAGGACTAACCTAAGAAAGGGAAAGGAACGGTCTTACGACCAGAGATTATAAGGCACGGGAGTCGGTTACCCAAGGGGAAGGTATTAGCACCCCTCACGTCCGCCGTACTCGACGGGATCCACGCTCAAAAGAATAGGAAAAAGTTGCTAATAAAACTGCTCAAAGAAATTGCACAAACCGGAATGATAAAACAGGTGAAAGAAGAAAGAAAACGGAGGAAGTGGACTCGGCAGGATATCACATCCTAGGCCTACGTAGTTTGTCAGAAACAAACATCAGAGTCGACGTAGTTCGGGGAAGGGAGGCATGCTCGCTAAGACATCGCGTCCTATGCCTACGTATCTCATCTGGAATGAGAATCAAAGTCGTCGTAGTTCGGCTAACGCACGCTGAAACAAAACACCAAAACGGGACGCTGAGACGTCAAAAGAAACACTCAAAAGGAAACAGAATCCCAATACATGGACTTACACCCGACTCCTAACAACACAAAGGAAACAGAATGCCAATACATGGACTTACACCCGACTCCTAACAACAACAAACGCAAACAGGAAACAGAATGCCAATACATGGACTTATATCCGACTCCTAACAACAACAAACGCAAACAGGAAACAGAATGCCAATACATGGACTTATATCCGACTCTTAACAACAACAAACGCTAACCAGCGAACACCAAAGAAAAAGGTTCTCCGTGCGAACCATAACAAAGTAACCAAATACTCAAAGATGAACCCCAAAGGTGAACAGAAGAAAACCCCAAAGATGATAACCATCATCACAAATGAACCCCGAAATGAATGACAACCGTCATAAATGAACCCCAAAGATGATAAACATCATCACAAATGAACCCCAAAGATGATAACCATCATCACAGATGAACCCCAGTGTGAACCCCAAATGAATAACAGAAGAAAACCCCAAGGTATAAACATACCACACACACCTGCTGAATAAACCTGGTACTCACACCAAAGCGTACAAACAAAGGGTGAACACACACACAACAAAGAAACAGGGTGGACAAACAATGCCTAAAAAAAAATAAAAGGGTGAACACACACACAACAAAGAAACAAAAAAAGAAAAGGTTGCCCGGAGAGATCTCGCTCGATCTTCTGCCTACGTATCTCATCTGGTATGAGAATCAGGGCGACGTAGTTCCCCTTAACAGGGGTACAACACTCTCCTAACCAGAGACCAGGGAAACAACAAACTAATAGGGAGACTAAGACTCGAGCCTAATAGTTGTCATGCAATCAATAATCCCTAAGTTGAGGTCTCTAACAGAATCCTAACTCACACAGGAAGCAAGTCAATTCAGACAACAAATAAACATCAACACAAGTGATCAAACATCACACACTATATCCATACAAGTGTCTCAAACAATGGGTGGGCTTTAGTCAAGAGGGGTCATATCAACCTCGACAAACAAGCCAAATTGTACAAGTGTAGTTTGTAGCTCTTAACCACTAACATTGAGAGTTAGGGTGAAGCTTATCAAAGATGGAAATGAGGATGAGACCTCATGCTCTTAACCCTGGCCTGGGTGAGCTTATGATAAAGAAAGCGTGGGGATCCAGAATGAGGGATCCTATTCCACTTGACTGACACTGGACAAATGATCTTGGGTATTTGTTCAAGAGCATCAGCACGTAGTGCGAGCATAATGAACGACTCACTGAATAACGGGGGATTGATTGCTAATCCCTTTTATCCGTCAATTGCCTCTTCACTTAGGAGGACTTATCAAGTAGCACTTGCCTCATTTAGAGGTCTTTGGCACAAATGTAAACAATCACAAACAGAGCCTCTTACGAAGGACTTCAGCCAAAATGCCTGCCAAAAAGGTGACATGACTTCCAGACTACATGGAGTAAGAGAATAGCTACCTAAGTGGTGTATCAATCACAATCCAAAGCTCAAGAACGAGCTAAAAGCAAGCAACTAATGTACCTGTACAAAAGCTGAACAGTTAATATCTCAGACAACCAATCAGAAAACACACAGTGAAACCAATCAACTGTACACAATTCAATGAGCAATGGTCAAGCAATCAAATGAAGCAATGAGCTCAACTCATCAACTTAAATCCCTACAAAACACAAAGAAGTCAGAACACGATCCAATTTGCATCTCAAAAGGTGAGCAACTCAACCATTAATGCTAAGTGTCCAAACCTGAAACACAAGTCAAGGTTAGTTCATGTACAAAACAATAGTACAAAGACTAGGTTCAAAACCAAACCAAATGATCAAACCAGAAGTCAATCTTTTGCACAAAGCAAGTTCAAACATGTCACAAGATGTCCTCAAAAGGACCAGCATCAATTCACAAAGCAAGGGCATCAAATGATCCATGTAAATCAATGACCAACAAATGAGCACAAAGTGGATATCCAAATTAGAAAATCCAAATCAGAACAGAAAAGCATGCAATGGCTATGAAATTTTTTATGCAAGTTTCTCATGTTATGAACAAACAATGTGCAAAATATCAAATCCATAAGAGCTCAAATGATAGGTGAACAAAAATACACAAATGCAATGCCAAAAATGTGACACAAATTGTCACATTATATCTTCATGTGTCAAAACCAGTGATAGCATATGATAAAAATTCCAAACCATTTATCAAAAATTCATATCACAAGTGGAGATTAAGCACACAAAAATTCAGATCAATTGGATCAACACATAGCATTTCACAAAGTAATGAACATAGCATATCAATTTGGCATAAGGTTCAATCAAAAAATCCAAAATAAAAATCCAGAAACAAACAATTCATGAAATAAATGCTATAAAAAACTAGAGATCAAAACAAGATCATGAAAAAAAATTGACTCAATTTGGAGCATTTTACTATTTTTTATGATTTTTTAAAGATAAGTAAAATAATAGGGAATATTAAAACAAAATGGAGGGAAAATAATATTCAAATTAAATCCAGAATAAATCTCCACCACATGATCAGGCGCGAAAAGCGATCAGATGGCTCACATTCAAACATGTAAAACGCATAGTTTCATTATCAGCGTGGCAAGCATAGTCAGCAAGTCAACAAACACATGGCAAGGTCAAGCAAACGGTATCCAATGAAACACACACATAAGCGACTACATGGCAACACGCAAGCAACCAGTAAGGCCAAATGAAACGAATCGTTTCATTAATCTACTTGGCACGCACACTCATCAGTCTCCTCAATACGTGGCCAGGTCAAAGCATACACAGCCAATGAAATTGCCAAACACGCGCTTACATGGAAGCCACGCAGGATAAACCCTAGCCAGGAACCAGACGGCGGTAACAACCGTCTTCTCCGGCCATCCAGGCGGCGGAGATCAATGAAATTTTTCCAGAAATTGGCAAATGATACACCGTTCGAAAGATCTTTCAACCAGGAGTTCAAATATCATATTCAATTCATCTAAATCATCATGTATCGCACGGATCGAGCAAAAACATTTTCAAGATGCAAACTGAATGTTCATCATACAGCTTCAATATTCATCCATTTTCAAAATTAAACATATCAGCATGCTCAGCAATGCAAGATCTACACAATCATGTACATAAAACAGCAAAATATAAGGATCGAATTTTCACCTACTTGAAATGCAGTGCTATGAACTCGTGTCCTCAGGCTTCCAAACTCTCCAGATCTCTTCCTCTATGCTTGACTAGAAGCTTTGTGCAAGAAACAGCAGCTGAAACCACTCGAATCCAGCTCAAATTCAGAAATCCATTGACATGTTCATGTGCTCGATCTGCTTGAATCTGGACAGAATTCTTCAAACCACGCGTTGATTCTTGCTCAGTGATGCTCCTAGGATACGCCGGTTTCTATCGACGATTCATTAAGGATTTCTCTAAAATAACCAAACCACTAACTGGCTTATTAATGAAAGACGTTGAATTCATCTTCGATGAAAAATGCTTATAAGCGTTCGAACATTTGAAAATCATCTTATTACCGCACCTATTATGCAACCACCTGATTGGAGTAGACCATTTGAAATAATGTGTGACGCTAGTGACTATGTTTTAGGTGCATTCTTAGGACAAAGAAAAGACAAAAAGCTTCAGGCGATTTATTACGCAAGTAGAACCTTAGACCATGCACAAATGAACTACGCCACAACAGAAAAAGAACTCCTATCTGTCGTGTTCGCATTAGATAAATTTCGTTCTTACTTAGTAGGAGCAAAAATAATTGTCTATACTAGTCACGCTGCAATTAGGTACTTATTAAGTAAAAAGGACGCTAAATTGAGACTCTTAAGATGGATTATGCTCCTACAAGAATTCGACTTAGAAATTAAAGACAAGAAAGACACCAACAATGTAGTAGCTGACCACCTCTCTAGAAATGAGGATATGAAACCTAAACAAGTGCCTATCAATGACGATTTTCCTTATGATCGACTTGTAGCCCAGTTAGGAAATAACATAACTGAATTCTCTTTAACTTATAATGATACAGAAACTAATGAAGTTGTGGAAGCAATTTATGCCAAAACCGCACTGCCATGGTACGCTGACTTTGTCAACTACCTAGCAGCCAGAGTACTTCCACCAGACCTAACCTACCAATAAAAGAAGAAATTCTTCCATGATCTAAAACATTACTATTGGGATGAGCCCCTTCTTTTCAAAAGAGGTGTCGATGGTATATTTCACCGATGTGTCCCCGAAGAAGAAGTAGACAATATCATATCCCATTGCCATTCTACACCTTATGGGGGGCATGCAAGCACTTCAAAGACTTGTGCAAAGATCTTACAATGTGACATATTTTGGCCTAATTTATGGAAATATGTCCACACTGCGATTATAAATTGCGACTGGTGCCAACATACTGGCAATATCTCTAGATGCGACGAGATGCCACTGAAAGGTATCTTAGAAGTATAAGTCTTTGATGTTTGGGGTATATATTTTATGGGACCTTGCCCATCATCTTTCGATAATAAATACATACTTGTTTTTGTCGATTATGTATCGAAATGGATCGAGGTTGAAGCCTCTCCTACAAATGATTCACGAGTAGTGATTAAACTCTTTAAAAATATATTTTTCCTAAATTCAGTGTGCAGAGACTTATAATTAGCGACGATGGCTCCCATTTCACTTCAAATATCTTTGAAATACTTTTGCTCAAATATGGAATCCAACACCGAGTAGTGACACCTTACCACCCTCAAACGAGTGGACAAGTAGATATTTCTAATCGAGAAATTAAGAAAATATTAGAGAAAACCGTTACAACCTCTAGGAAAGATTGGTCTTTAAAACTTCATGAAGCTATGTGGGCTTACAAAACAACTTACAAGACTCTGACAGGAACCACACCATTTAAACTAGTTTATAGTAAATCATGTCATCTGCCGGTAGAATTAGAACATCAAGCTTATTGGTCCATTAAGACCCTCAACTTGAATTATACTTTCGCAGGCAAAAAAAGGATTTTAGATATCCATGAATTAGAAGAACTTAGACTAGATGCTTATGAGAATGCCTGAATCTATAAAAAGAGAACTAAATAGTGGCATGATAAACGTATATCAAGGAAAAAGTTCAATGAAGGAGACGTAGTATTTCTCTTTAACTCTCGACTGAAACTTTTCCCAGGAAAACCTTGTTCTAGATGGTCCGGCCCTTTCGAGGTTATGGAAGTATTTCAAAGCAGAGTCGTAGAAATAAAAATTAAATCAAAAGAGACATTCATTGTAAATGGGCAGCGCCTTAAGCATTATCACAATGTAGAAAATAAGGATTACTTTTTTAATTACAAATTAGAAGAGTTGCCCGCTCTTTCAGAAGAATAAACTTAGAATTAATGTCGAGCTCCCGACATTAAAAGAAGCATTGTGTGGGAGGCAACCCACAAATTTTAGATTTTATGATTTTAGATTTTTAATTTTTAATTTTTCTTAGTTTTCACCTGAATGTTACACGGTATATTCTTTTGTATTGACCATTACTAACTTAATTTATGTCTACTTTCCGGCTAACATAGCATAAGCTAATTGATCTTACTAACTTTAGAGATGAAACAAGTAGACACTATGGATATCACTTTCAAGACAAGAGCCCAGAGGAGGCGCTTTGAAATTCTTGCTCAGAGAGAGATGACACTGACCATTTACCATGATGGACTCAGCCTGACTAAACTAGGAATCAGAGATAGTGTCATGTATCTGCTAAACCAGTTAGGTTGGGACAATTTTGCTGTGGGAAGATGATTTAGCTCTTACCGTAGCCTGACCTTTGAGTTTTTGAGTTCACTTTCCTATGACCCTACCCGAGGAATATGATTTAACAAAGGACTTGTCATTTTTAGGTTGTTTGGTATTGACTATCGTTATAACCACTGTGAACTAGCTGAACTTCAACTTGACTACTTTTGGGGTAGTATTACTGAAAACCATCACCCTGAGCCAAATAACATGTTTTTTGGGAACATCCACAATCCAGTTATCAATTACTTTCACAAAATCCTAGCCCACGCCTTATTCGGAAGATAGGAAAGCGTCATTTTTGTGTCCCGATATGAGTTATTCATTTTATTATGTGCTTCCCAGTCCAAGCAGGTTAATGCTGCAACATTTGTGCTAGCCAACCTGAATCGGATTGCACATGATGCCCATGGACCTATCCTTGTAGGAGGCCTAGTCACTATGATTGTTGATGCTATAGGTCTTAGATACCCTCTTGCTAGATTCACTCCTCTAGGCGTAATCCGACCTATGAACCTTCACTTATGTGTTAATCGCGACATCATAAGAAACTTAGGTCTTGATAAGTTTGAATATCTAATTAACAATGAGGTAGTACAACTTTTACTTTGCCAAACCATGAAAGGACGAGTGTGCACAACCAAGACAATTGGCTTTATAACTTATAAGGTCAAAATGAATCACCCTCTCCACCTGGAACACCTCAAATCTATGATAACTATGATGTCCCTCTCTTTGATGCTGCTTCATTTGCTCATGCTGCTCATATCACTCCCCCTACCGATTATACTGTTGAAATTAACACCTTACAGACGGAAGTTGCTAGCCTTAAAGGAGAGTTTACCACTTTGCTCGTGGATTTCCACGACTTCATGGATGTAGCCAATGAGCATTTCGATCAAATTTTTCAACAAATTTACTCCATTTATAGATTTTCCGAGCCTAATATCAGACGTCGTAGTGGCTAATCGCATTATATACTACCGCATTTCTGACCCATCCATTTGAACAGTGAGGGCATTGTTCTATTTAAGTGTGGGGAGGATAACATTTATTTCCAGTTTTTACTAAGTTAGGATATCATTTGCTTTCTAATTATGATTTCCTTTCTTTCCAGTTTTTATTTTTCAAATTTTATCGAGCTACCGACGCAAAACTAGGGTTGCGTGGGAGGCCACAATTTTTCATTTTAGTAATGCAATATTTCTTATTTCCATCAATTATTTTTGTCATCTTTTATATGCTTTCCTTTATTTCTCATAGTCCAAATAATCTACTCATGTCCATAATGTCGTTTTATCGATTTTACATGAATAATATTGCATTAGAACAACCTTATGAACATCTACACAGCCTTGACACAACGAAAAAATCAATTTTCTGCACATTTTACACCCACGGCGCTCGCCATTAGGCTAATGGTGTTTGCCATTAGCATTTAAAAAAAAATTACGCATTATAGGCCAATGGAGTCCGTCGTTGTTCCTCAGAGACAGAATACGTTTTAAAACTTCCCCGCATGATTTTTTTCAATCCCACTCTCATAAACCACCACATATTCATTGTTTTACCTCTTCACTACCTCCTTGACCTCCCAACTTCACTCTAACTCATCCTATCTCATTAAAATCTCTCACTCACCTTCATTTTTTTCCAACTTCCTTCATCTTCAACTTATTCCATTCTCCACCACAAACCCTTATCAAATTTTAATTCATCTTCAAAATGCCTCTGAGAGTCGTTAGATCGAGAAGGGAAATCAATTTTATGGAAATAGAATTCACAGAAGGAATGGAAGGAGAAAACTAGAGATCTAGGTATGCAAAACTATTCAACCATGAAGTCACACCGACTAGGTATGCTCACGAAACTGCTTTGGGTGATTTAGGGTTGTATAATAGTGTTAGATGGATGTTAGGAAACTTAGGAATTTCTGAGTTATGTGCCATGACAAGTCCTACGTATGTTAGGATTACCTATGAATTTCTAAGTTCCTTTTACTATTCCACTCAACCCAGGGTAACACGCGTCTCAGGTACTGTTAAATTTAGGATGTTCAATGTAAGCTATGAGTTTAACTAGAACCAAATTGCTGATTTGCTTCATTTCCCTCATGGGGAAGGTTGGGCTTGCGAAGGGCCCATAGAAAGCGAGTGGGCACTTCACGCTTTCCGCTTCTGGAAGTGACTATCTGGTGAGACCTCCAATGATTAGGAAGGTATCAAATCCACTTGCATTCACAACCCATCATTTCACTATTTACACCGCATTCTAGCTTATATAAATTTTGGACGAGAAAATAATGGCAAAGTCAATTCCAAAGAGCTTTATTTTCTACATTGCGCACTTGCACTAGCACGAGTTAATCTCACACCTTTTATGCTTGCACATATGCAATTTGTTGCTCTCAGAACTACAAGTGTTATCTGCATCGGAGGGTTGATCACCTCTTTAGCCCTTGTGATGAATCTTCATGATGAGCTGGCCACGCTAGTGCCATTGCCCACACCCTTTCTTGATAAGGATGCCTGCTACAGTATGCGCATGATAAGTAACAAACAAGATGGCAGGTATTATCTGATGGGGGGGACTTTTATCGCTTTCTATATTTTTCTTATTTACTGCTTTCTAGTTTAATTTTTTGTTTTCATTTTATTTGCTTTTGGCCGAGTCGTAACATGTGATGTTGAGTCCTGTTTGCATGATTTTGTTTCACTTGTTATCGAATTCCCTTAGATTTAACCCCAACAAATTATTTTTTTCACTTTGATTCATGAAAGTATTTAGGTTGTCACACTTTAGGCTTGTTAGAAAAACAGAGGAAAGTTTCAGTAACACCGATACCGTTGTAACACCCTAATCCCCCTCGTTATGTGATATTGATTTGAGTAACCATTATGCTAATACCTTAGGATCTGAGTTTTCAAAGTAGCTCATATGTATTTTATAATAGAAGTCAACATCGTCCTTATGCACGCACTACGTAAGTAACCGATGCAAATATGTGTATGATCTCTAAGCCAAATTGAAAAGAAATTGAAAAAAAAATTGAGATAGAAAAAAAATGAACGATAGGATATGTTCCCTCTAAGTTAGGCGGTTCTCACCCAACCACGTAGCCTAACGGAGCAGACTCTTTGAATTAGATGAGCCAAGAAAAAGAAGGAAAAAAAGAGAAGAAGGTTCAAAATGAGATCATTAAGCACTAACAGGTTAACTTACTATGTACGAGAAGGGATAACGGGCTTAATGTGATTGCACTTGAATGAAAAGGAGTGAAAGAGAGCGAGAGACATAGGTTGAGTTATAATGGCATGATTCGGATTGGTTTGCATAAAGAGGGAGTTTTTGAAAAATTGTGTTGTTGTGGTATCCTTGGTCTTGATTTCTATTCCCAGTTGATTTAACATAGCCTAGCAGTTGCATACATTAGAGTCTTATGTGTTTTTGTTTCGAACTGTGCTTAATTAATTTTCATCCGAGTTGGTTTATTGCTTGAGGATAAGCAATGGTCTAAGTATGGGGGAGTTTGATAGCATGAAAATGCATCATGTTTTTAAACTCATTTCGCATGTTATTTATCGTTATTTTACTAAGTTTTGTCATTGTTACGTCTTGTTCTGTCCATGTTTCAGGTACTTGTTAATTATGAAGAAAAGTTCAAAATGCAGCATTCTGGTGCATCGCATCCGCCATGGCCTTATGGCATCAACCATGGCACCAGAGCACGTCAGCCTCTTCACTAAAGCTCACGGCGTCCGCCATGAGCCTTGTGGTGACCGCCATATGCCTTCAGAAACAAAATACGTGAAAGTGGGTTGGACTCACTCCTTCCCACTTCCCTACTTTTCCTCAACTATCTTGGAATGTTAATAAAGAAGTCTTACAATGTTGTAGCTATATATAAGACGCTCTTGTACCTAGTTTTCGATATCCAGAGATATAGGCGAAACGCTGTCAGTTTAGTTTTAGCATAAATTATATTTTTAAGTGATAATCACTCGATTGAGTGATTACCACAAATTAGTCTTAGGATTTGCTTGTACTCTTGGGTCAACAATCTTGCTGCTATAATTGAAGTTTATTCCAGTTCCACCTTTATTTTCAGTCCCACATTTATTTTCCAACATTTACAGGTTCTTTATTATATCGCTTTATTATTATTATTATTATTATTATTATTATTATTATTATTATTATTATTATTATCACATTCTATAATTGTGTTTAGCATGTTGTTTTCAATTGCAATTACTATGTTTAAGTTGTTTTCAACTAAGTTCATGTCTAGCTAAACCGTTTTGAGTTAGGTTTGTGAGGACCGTTGTTTTCGACGGGACTCAGTAATGAAGTTGGTTTAAGGTCTTTATTAAATTCTGTTTTGGTCTTTATTTCTAAGTTAAAATTAATACAATTTGTCACGAAAGTGAGAATAAATTAAGGTTCGAGTCGGCACTGCGAGAGTGTGGGGGTCGAACTAGATAGTACGAATGAGTCATCGATCCTAAAGAGGGCGTGAGCGTTTTAGGCATCAATTAGGATTCGTTCAGTTTTCAAAATGCGTTTCTTAATTAAAATGGGCGAGCGAGAGAAAAATCTCATGGCTGGGGAGCATGGTTTTATTTAATAGCGCAAGAGTGTGAGGTTTAGTCGTTAAACTGATATTTTATAATGAATACGATTTAACCGTAAGTCTGAGTCAATCCGTTGCAGAGTCCCTGAGGTGCGTGGAATCCACATTTCAGTTTCTCTCTCTTTATTATCATATTTTATAAGTTAACTTTAGTTTCAGTTTTTATTCATTTAACCAATGAAATAATTCGCCTTAGCTTTACATAGCATCGATAGATAACATTAGTTTGATTATTAGTCCCTGTGGGTTCGATATCTTTTAACACTACGTGATAAACTGTGCATATGCAGTTAGTAATCCGACAAACTCATATAGTCAGGCGATCAAAACCCTAGCTCCTAGGGGGAGGTTCTTGCCATCCATCTTGCCATACATGTCATATGAGAATCATCCACCTGACCTACATGTCCACCTGCTTGGGATTTCATATGGGTCAATGTTAGTCCAGACAACCATCCATATGGCGATTTCATGACTCATGGGTCTTTGATTCATGTTTTCATCAATGCATTGATTCTTTGATCCTTGATTTGTCATTTTGATCCATTACAATTCAATCCATCAAAAGACATCATTGTGGGCTCATCTATCCATTGAATCAGGTTCATTCATATGGCTTTGAACATTTGTTTCAATTCATTATTCATTCAATGCCTTACATTACACAAGTCCATCTTTTGCACAAGAAATCTAGTCTAAAACTTACCGTTGACTTTGGTCAACAGTTGACTTTTTGGTCAACAAATTGACCAAAGTTAACCATCTTCTCTAACCCATTTTCTAGGCCATTTTGTTCATGTCATTTCTAACAAGCCGATCCATGTCGTTTTTGCTACCAACTTTTAATTCAAATAAACATGACTTGTGGTTGTCCCACATTTCAATTTACAATCCTTACATAAAAAAATTTCAATCATTTTACCAACACATTTTTAAGTCATATTTAAAACTACCATCCAATTTACATCTTCATTCAAGCCACACATTCCAAACCAGTCAATTCCCGAATGCATTCCATAAAATCAAGCATTTCCTAAGCCAATTTTCCAACATCCCAATTCACTTTACATTTCATTCCAATTTGCAATTCAAATTATATTTCAATTCACCTTTCCATGTTACTCATTCTCACTAAATTATGAACAAACTTTTGTCCAATAGCTTAATCCATTTTACATTTCAATTTAAATGACAATTTAAATTTACATTTCAACTTTGCTTTATACATCCAAATAACAACATACCGTTTTAAATTCATATCCCATAAACTATTTTCAATCATTTTTCATAACAAAATTTTCTTTTCTTCAAATCCATTGTTCATTACATTATTCATATTACAATTTACTATAAAATTACAAAGTTCCCAATCTAATCTGTGCCAAGTTGCAAAACCATGCTAACCTCTCGTACCCGACCTGCAAACATCATGAACAATGCATCAGCAGTACGAAAAAGATCCAACACATCCAAGCATACACAATCTAAAACAAACATCTCAGCTTATGATCACATAGCTACCATGTTAACTCACCACATTAAGTCAAAACATTAAATACACATAAGGATTTTCATTAGCCTTCCCATAAACTAACAATTTTTCCAGAACTAGCTAACAACATTTACAACAAACCATAAATGCAAGTTTTTCCTATAGCATCCAAATAACATAACACCAATGCATACTTTAACTTCAAACATTCAAAATGGTAATTGGGCACGATCACATACAATTATCATAAGTATTTGATTTTAGTTTTGAATGTATCCATTCCATAACTAACCTAAATATATTTTTGTTCATGTTAAACCACCATATCCAAATGTTGTTCAGTTCATGCAGTTCACACAGACCAAGTAAATTAACACTGCCATCAAAACGGTCACACCATATAGAAGCAACTACCTACCTCCATTTGGCAGACTTTTAACAGGGAAACTATATGTTGAGCTTGCTATGCACCGACCTTGAAATATTTGTTGAAGAAAGCTTATCAGAATGCACAATGGTAATACTTGTCGTGACAAGTAAAACTAACATGTCAGCAATTGCGTTTGGAACATCATAACTGAATTTTTGAATTCAGACTACCAACTGAAAGAATCAGAAACGCATCAACCAAATAATTAATGAAAATTCAAAAATCGAGCAATTGAAAGCAGACTCCATAACAGAAGCTAAAAACCAAAGACAATTTAACTTAATTTCAAGTTCATTATAATTTCAATTTGAATTTCATTTATAACTAACCTAAAACTAATTTCCATCTAACTCTTAATTCCAAGGTGATTTGAAGTGAATTTCGATTGCAATTTAGGAGGCATTTCTAACTGAATAAGAATTTGATCGAATTTGGGATTCAATTTCCAGGTCGAATCAATTTTTTAGTTTAGGCAACGACGAATCCTTGGCTTGAGGTTAAATTTGAGTATGAAGAACTTTGCTGAGATGTTATGTTTACGCGTGCGCATGTTGCAGATGGCTTTTCGGGGCAGTTCGTTTGGCCTTGTTCTTTAGGCCCGAATAGTGAGCCTTCTTCACTCCGGGAACACCTCCCTTTGCTGGGGTGTGGAGCATGGGCTTTGTATCCAAGGCCCAAGCAAGCCTTTACCAATACACACTCCCTTCACATACATGTACCTTTTTCTAATATATTAGTGTAATATTAATTTTAATTTAGCTAATATTTTTAATTAATTTCTGAATTAATAGTTTTACTTTCTATTTTGATTGACATAATTATGACTAATTGTGATTAGTTGTAATTTTAGGCCAACTCTATTTTAATTAGTTAATTATGGTTTAATTAGTCAATTATGATCAGTAGATATTTATGATTAATCGATAAATAAAATTTTAGGGTTTAGTTAAACTTAGCCTAATTTCATTCTCATCACTTATCCATGTATCATTTCTAATTGATTAATTAGTTTTAATTAATTATGAATAATCCTGATGATTATTTCCATTTAATCCATTTTTGGAATATGACCATTTTGCCCTTAGGGCTTATAAATTCAAAATTTTACACATGATCCCTTAGCTTATGGTTTCAATTATATTTATCTTATTTTATTTAGTTGATTAATCCAATAGGTTTATTATTGTACCTAGTTCAACTATTATTTCACTCTCACTGATTAGTGTTGACCAAAGGACACTTTGGTCAACCAAATCTTTTGTATTATGCTGTAATTCCCTAAGCCTATTCTAGTGATCAAAAGACCTTTGATCACTTGATAGGGTAAGTCCATCGTGCTCAAGCTATATTGGAGGTGCTAAAACTCAAGAGCTCAAGACCTCAAGGTTCAAACGCAAGATCAAGACTTCAAAGTCAATACCAATCAAGCATAGCTAACAGAGTGGAATATTTCTCTAGCGCATCAAAGGTATCAACTACTTGTCAATCAAGATGAGAGTTACACACCATGAGCCTTAAGCAATGAAGAATGATGAGATGGAGTTTCTCCTACCCTTGTCTAGAGTACCTTTGCATACGGGGCGCAGACCCTAGCTATTCAAAGTGTTCACCTTCATTCATAGACTTTAGTGTAAGTAGAATAAAGTAATTGATAAGTCTTCTTCAAGCAAGTGTCAATCATCTAATGCTTCTCCAGAGAAGCATAATTGCATATCAATCCTTCTTCAACAATGAAACACCATTACTCTCTTCTTGGATTCAGTATTAGACTTTCCTCCTTGATGTACATACATCCTTTTAGGGATCATCATCTTAGGTTCACATACCCATTTCTTAATCAATTGCCTCATGTGTTGCCTATAATTCATATTATGGCATACTTTGTTTCTTTCCCATAAGGTACAGACCTTGGCATTCAACCCATGGAGTATAGACTTTGGCTTTGTTCCTTGCGTATAAGGTATAAACCTTGGCATCCTGCCTATGCATTTTAGATGTGGCATACCTTGTTGCTTGCCTATAAGGTACAAACCTTGGCATTTAGCCCATGAAGTATAGACTATGGCATTATTCTTGGCCTGTGAGATACAGACCTTGGCATTTAGTCCATGGAGTATATATTATGGCTTTGTTCCTTGTCTACAAGGTACATACCTTGGCATCTTGCCCGTACAGTTCAGATTGTGGCATTCTATTATTTGCCTATAAAAGGTGCAGACCTTGGCGTTCAGGCTATAGAGTATAGACTATGGATTTATTCTTTTCCTATAAGGTACAGACCTTGGCATCCTTCCTTACAGTTCAGACTATGGCACCTTTTATTCTCTGCCTATAAGGTACAGACCTTGGCATTCTTACCATATTGAGTTCAGACTATGACACCTTTTATTCTCTGCCTATAAGGTACAGACCTTGGCATTCTTGCCCTAATGAGTTCAGACTCTGGCCATCCTTATTTTGTCTATATAATTACATAATTTGACATATTATTTTGCCTTGTAGTTCAGGGTTTTAATACCTTCCCCTTGCATAACCGACTTCCTTACCCAGATTATCTCTTCCCCAGGGTTTTATCGATGTTTCCCCTTTCCTTCGGGAATAAAAAAAGTTCAATGGCGACTCTGTTATATGTTCAAGCATGCGATGCGTTCGGGTATATTTCCGCTAGCTTCAATATGATCATCCATGTACCTTGAAATGCAAGAAAATTCCAAGTGCACAAGTTTGTTCCAAGGGGTTTGACTAAAAAGTCAACATTTGAAGTCAAAATTCAAAGGATCACAACTCCTTTTATTTTCAACATTTTTGAATGCTTCTTTTTGTATATGACTATTCTCAATATCCTCTACAAATTATCTTTACATGAGAAGAGACAATTATGCTTGGAGGATCATAAAAAGTTTGGAGACATTATAGATCATTTGTGGACTTAGTAAAATTTGACCTATTTTTCTAGTGACTTTTTCTCAACTTTCAAGGTTCACAATTTCTTCAATTTTTAAAATTTGAGTATGACTCTTTTTGCACAATATCATTTGTGATACCCTCTACAATGTGTCTTCAAGGATCAAAGTCAAATTATGCTTGGAAGGCCATGTAATTCATTGAGACATTACAGGTCATTTTCAGCCATCTAGGACTTATAATTTTCTAAGTTACATGACCAGTTTTTCGTGTCAACTTCAACATGCCATAACTTTGTGCTCAAGCATCCAAATGCTACCTTTCTTGGTACATTGTGTTCTTTGATATGATGTCAACCAATTGCAAGAAGGATGGGATCAGAAAGCCTCTTGATCAAGATGCCCCATTGAGTTGAACATGGTGACTTGGAAATGAAGAAATCACCACGGTCAGAATTTTGAACTTCATTAATCTTAGTTCCAAGCCAAATTACCATGCGTTTTGGACCTAAACATGTTTAACCAAGTCTCCAAAAGTTAATTGACTCTTAAAGCGCATGATTTGGCTGAGTTTTGATGGATTGCAAGTCACACTTTCCACACATTCAGATCAAATTTGTTTTGCTAGAATTTAGCTTGATCCCACACATATTTGGATCCCAATTCATTCTATATAAATAAAGGAAGCTATTGCATTTATTTCCAAGCTTTGGAGAGCCAAGAAACCCCTGCCTCGGTCTGAAATTGTTTCCAGAAAATTGAGCTATCATGTTTTGAATTCAGCTTGTTTCAATCCAATTTCTTGATTCCATTAGCATCTTCGATCTTCTCTGAAGCTTTTGGAACAATTATCTGGCTCTAGGACCTTCTGAAGTGACCAGACCAGATCGAGCTTCATCAACTTCTGATCACCATTTGGATAAGGTAGCTCTGAGCATAATTTGAACTCAAACAAGTTGCCACAATGTAGTCCTTCACTATCTGATGTTTTTCCATAACTTATCTGGTGTTGATTAATCGTGTTCACCATTTAATTTAATTTTTTGTAGCTTGTTTGCTTCTGAAAATTCTCTGAAAATTCCCATGCTCAGTGTAGATAAATGAATTTGGAGCATGAGGTTGAATTCGTGATGAGGAGGCGATCACATTGGTGGTGGTCTCGTGTTCTGAATTTACCAAACGATGAAACTTCGGTGAGGGACCATCGGGGAAGATAACCGGAGTTCATCTCAGGTCATCTGAGTTCGGAGACACGTTGTACATTTGAAATGTTTTTATTAGTCCAATTTGAATTAGATCCCATGTTTCATTTTTGTTAATTTCCATCGTGTGCCATAACCTTGTGATTGTTGGATCTGCCACGTCAATTAACGAGGCCAGATCCAACGCTCCGTGTTTTTTCTGATTCTATTTCTTTTTCTTTTTTTCATTTTTAATTGCATTTTATTTTAAAATTCATAGAAAAATCATTTTACATCTAAAAACTCCCAAAATAATTTCTAAAATTCTCTTTTATTTTTCTTTATCTGATTTTTATTTTTTCATATTTTATTTTCATGACTTTATATTTTTCATGGATTTTCTCTTTTTTTCCCTTTGTTTTAATTGGTTTTAAAATATTTTTATGCATTCTTAAATTCTGAAAATTTTATTCCATGTCTCTTATTGTATTTCCAACTTTCCATAATTTTCTTGGTCATTTATTTGATGTTTTGATGGGCTTTTATGGATTTTCTCTATTATTTTTAAACCACCTTTCGTTTTTTTATCACTAATACAATTCACTAACATTTTATTGAATTAAATTTATTCTAATGTTGTTTATTTTATGTCCTTTATTTCTTTTTCCATTTACTTTATGCTTTATCTTAGCATCTCATATCATATTATTTATGTTTATCTTATTTTTGTTTATGTTTATGCTCTTTTACCTTTGTCCACTTGGACTTTTTTTTTCTTTTAAAGACATTAATAAAGGAAAAAACCTCTAAAAATTTGGTTCTCTTGATTCATGGACTTGTGGTTACTATCCTTAGCATTGTTGTGGAGTTATGGACTTAGAACTATGACCTTGACCTTTGCGTTGGAAATTTGTGATTTGAGACCTTAAGATTTATCTGGTACCTTTAAATTTGGATTTCTTTTGAAGACTTGGCTTGTTGACCTCAGTTTCATCTGATACATAGACTATTCTCTACTTATTTAGCTTGCTTGAGGCTTAATCCAAAGGAGGAAATTCTTGCTTGACTTATGTCATAAAGCTTGTTATCTCTTGGTTAGATCTTTCCTTCCTAGCTTTTACTTTATGTTCTAGGATGGTCTCTTCTTCTTCTCCCCTTCTTTAATTTTCAAAATCTTCTTTTTTTTTCAAAACCTTCTTATTTTCAAACTTGAACCACTTTCTCAATAAACCTTGACTTTTGTCAAGTGATTTTCAAAATATTTTCTTAATAAATGCTAATACATCTTAAGCATATTCAAAACCAATTTCAAAAGACTTTAAAAAGGCATAACTCATTCAAATCATTTTGTGCCCTTTATTCACTTTTTCTTTTAAAAACTCTTTCTCAAAGTTCAGATATAATTCTCATATCCCCATAATATTGATGATAATCATTTTCTATCTAAGAGAGCTAGTGGCATACTTGTTGACCTTTATCCAAGTTGGATCCCTTCTCTAAGGTGATAAAAAGTTTGCATACTTGTGGGTGACTAGTTGAGTGTTCTCCTTAAAATGACAAAGTGTCTTTTTATTAAAAGTGAATCAAAACAAACAGCTTTGTTATTTTTACCATGAACTACGAGGTTTTGATCCTCCATTGCACTTTGTTGGTACGTAGGCATGAGACTCATAAAGTCTTGGCAAACACAAAATTAATATAAACAGTTCTCTTCTTATCTCCCCAATCTTTTGCAAACAACACCATTTTTAAGCAAACAAGTATAGATTTTCAAAGAGGTTCCTATAGAGTACTATAGATGTTTAGGTGATAATACCTTCCCTTTGCAGAGTAACCCCCTAGACCCTTATCTCTGTTTTTTATTAGTTTTATTTTAAAACTTCTTTGGGATTGTGTTCGTACATTTTTCCCTTTCATTTGGAAATGATAAAAGCGCAGTGGCGAGTCTTTCTTTGTGAGTTAAGTCAATCAATAGCTTAATCTCAAAATTTGTACCACTACAGTGTTCGACTCAGCAGGATTTTTTTTTCTTTTTCTACTTCTTTTTTTTGAAGATTATGACTGTCGTTTTCTTGGTTATTAAGGAACAACCATTATACCTTTGGATTTTTTGTGACTACTTCTAAACTTCTTTATGGGTGTGAAGGAAATCATGTGGTTACATCTCTTAGGTGTTTGAAATGATTCTCTTGAGATTGAATGTATAGATGAATTAACTGAAAACTACCTTGCCCTGGGTTCAGATTAAGGGTTTTTTCGTAAAGAAATAAACATCAACTTCTAAGCTCAAAGGGGTTGATGAGGGATTATCTTCCTTGTATCTCTGGTGTTTGGGAGTTGAAACAATGCCTTACATCATAAATAAAGTTTGTTTTAAAGAATACTTGTCAGCAACTTTGGGTATTCATCATTCTCCCTCCAAACTTTTCTAAAACAACGATTTGATAAAGAAAATGGAATAGGAGAAACAAATATTTTGTTTTTTGTTTTTTGACATATATGGAAAATTAATGAATATGACATGATTGATACAGAAAATACATGATCACTTCATTAATATTACCATTAAAAGAAAATAAAAATACTTAAAAGTAAATAAACATTTAACATGCAAAGGAAATTACAAAATAGAATGAAACAACCAAAAGATTGCTAGCGTTGAGAGTGAGCTTCCTTGCTTGATTTGTCGACTCTGAGAAATAATCCTTGAAGTCTCTACACTTGTCAGGATAATGGACTATTTGTCACACTAGGGCCACCGAAAGTCAACTTCCCTTTGTTGATCAAATCTTGTACCTCTTATAGGAAGAACTTACACTCTTCGATTGAGTGCCTCACTACTCCATCATGAAATTCACATTGAACATCCGGGTTGTACCAATGAGGGAACAAAAACTTCAAGGATCTAGTCTCTCTAGGAGCTATTGATGAGCTTTTGACCAACTGAGACCATAATTGATTATACGTCATTAGGATTGGGTCAATCTGTAGATTCTCTCTCTCCTTCCGGTTTGGAGGTTTGTGTGGATTCTGACGCTTACGTCGAATGTTCGGATTTAAAGCCTGTTGATTCTTTGTTAATGTTGATGCCGAACCCGAGTCTGCAGATTCGATGGACCTATTGAATTTTGATTGTAATTCTGATTCTGACCCTGTTGGTACTGCTGAGGTACATGTTGCTGATATTGCTGAGGAGCCCATGGCTGATATGTTTAGGAGCTTATGGCTGATATGGTATAGCAGGATATTGTGCAGCTGCTACGTACAGGTATTGGAAATAAAGTTTTAGAGCAAGTTCCCTCTGTTTTTCTTTCCCTCCTTGAGAGGAGATAGCATTTTTCTCGTACTCATTCTTTTTATACACGTTGAAAGGTTTCCTCACTCCAGCCTGGCTACTAGAGCCTCCTTGATCTTTCCACTTCTTAAATATTCCTCCACTATTTCACCAATAATCATTATGTCAGAGAAACCTACAGGCACACTACTGATAAGTCTTTCATAGTACTGGCCCTGTAAAGTACCATGAAGATATCAATTAATTCACAGTCCACTAGCGACAGATGCACCCTTGTAGCCAATTCCCTCTGATGTTATGCATACTCTTTAAAGGATTTGTCGTCCTTCTGAGCCATATTCTGGAGTTGAGTATAATTTAGAGCCATGTCAGTGTTGTATTTATACTACTTTGCAAACACATCATCCATCTTAGACCAGGTACCTACATTGATGCGCTCAAATTGCATATACCATTTTTCATACGCTCCGATCAGGCTGTCTTGAAATTAATGACTCATGAGCTTATCATCCTTGGCATATGCAATCATCTTTCTATAATACATTCTCAAATGGATATTTGGACAGCTGGGGCCCTTGTACTTCTCAAAATCTGGCATTTTAAATTTAGAGGGAATCACTATCAGGCACTAGACACATTTTTAGAGCATTCAAACTGGTTGAATTATGCCCCTCAATGACTCTCATTTTTTTCTGCCAAGGCATGATATATTTGGATAGCTTCCGAATCCTGATCAGCAGCAGGATTAACCACTAGAGAAACCCTTTGATAGTTTTGTATTTCATACTAATTTTGGATCTCCTCATAAGTGCGAGAAGTGGGGATTTGATTGACAAGATACAACCTTTGTGCAATAAATCCATCAGCGACCCCAAAAGTATGTACAAGCTAAGACACATGACTTCCCTTAGGAGAAGGAGAGAAACCAGGAGGAATATCGTAAATCACTGGATTGAGAACGAGAACTGAAGGTCCTACCTAATTAGAGAGTAGGCCCTTGAACATAAGCGTCATTCCTTGCAGCAACAACATTGCAAACCTCCTCTTCCCTTCTAGCTAGTGTTTGTATAGTCTCAAAGATCTAATTGATTTTGTTTTTGACTAAGTCGATTTCCTCCCTTATAGCAGCTTGCTCTTCCTGAACTTGATCCATTACTCTTCTTGTATTGGAGCGAGTAGCATACGGATGTCGAGGAATCAACTTGAGTTATCTGGAGACAAGGGAAGATGACAATGAGTTTTTTTAGGAATGATATGCATTCATGCTGATGAAATGTGAATGCATCTGTATTAGGACCACAGGTATAAATAAGTTCTAAGGTTGGTTAGAATAATGGGTAAATAATTGGTATCTTTGATTATAGGAACCCCGTATGTAGGCTCTACAGTTTATAGGTTTCCAGAGTCATGGATCCTTCTTAATAATATTACCACCATGATGAAGCCTCGTTAGACAATAATAATCTTAAGATGATCTCTTCTAGGTGAGGTATTTGCATCGTCCCATCAAGGAAGATACCACGCGAGAAAATACTTCACAACCATCGATTCCATGGTTCTACAAAGGTCCCTAGAGTCATCGATCCAACTTGAAAACATTATCACTATGACAAAGGCTCGTCAGACAATAACATCTCCAAGAGAATCTACTCTAGGCGGGGTCTTCGTATCTTCCCAATGAGGAATGCTCCTCACGGGCCAATACTACACAACCACCATCTTAATCCTATGATTTTTCTCAAACTCAGGTAGAAAGCATATCTCACAAAGTACCAATAATCAGAGATCCCCACAAGTGTCAATGAGTAACAATTAACATATCAAAGATATCAATAATACAATGAGATAACAACAAAATAAGATAGAAGAAAATAAATCAACAAAGCTAACACTCAACACATGTTAAACTAAGTTAGGCTTGAATCTCTTTAGTCTGGACCTATATTTTCCCCAACAGAGTCACCAACTGTCGCATCTCGAAAAATGCGATCCTTAGTGAGACACTCCCACGCTTGCAGAAAAGATGTCCGAACAGAGTCTCCACCTAAATTTATTTATTCAAATTAAGAAAATGGAATATATTGATAATACTCGCAAAAAAAAGAAATGGTCGTCGCAACCAAATCGGGTTCGGGAGTCGGTTATGCAAGAGGAAAGTATTAACACCCCTCACATTCGTTGTACTCAACGAGGACCTCTTAGTTAGATTTGTGATAGAGTGTTAGCATGATGTTTGTTGTTTTCTTCTACTTAGTGAGTGTCGCGTTACGCGAAAAACCGGCGGGAAAAGAAGAAACAACAGAGCCGCCACCGTGCGTTATTTATCCCAAAAGAGGGAAAGGAAACGCTCAGAGTAAACCTGGAAAGAACATGGTCTCGCGACCAAAGAGGATGGGTTCGGGAGTCGGTTATGCGAAGGGAAGGTATTAGCACCCCTACGCATCCGTCGTACTCGACGGGATCCACGCACAATAGGAAGGAAAATGGTTGCTATAACACTGCTCACACACACACACACTGGCTGAAAGAGACACAAGAAAACAGACAAGACTGACTCGGCAGGATACTGCATCCTGGGCCTACTTAGTCTATCAGGCATAGACATCAGAGTCGAAGTAGTTCGGACTGGGGAAACGACACATGCTCGCTAGGATATCGCATCCTATGCATACGTATTTCCTTGGACGAAGGAGAATCAGAGCATTCGTAGCTCGGCTGACACGCACACAAACAAACACTGGCAAACGTGGAGCCTGACTGCCAATCACTGGACTTACATCAGCATCCGAACCAAAACAAACCCACACTGGAACCCGAATGCCACTCGATGGACTTACATCAGCTTCCAAGCACACAACAACACACACAGAAGGGTTGAAGACAAAAGGTGGAAAAAGAAAAAAGGCGCCCGGAGAGATCAGCTCATCTCCTGCCTACGTACCTCATCTGGTATGAGGATCAGGGCGACGTAGTTCCCCTACGCAGGGAAAAAGGACTAGCCTAACCAGATAACAGAGGGAGACACAACACTAGGGAGACTACGACTCGAGCCTAGATGTTGTCATGCAAAGCCGTCCCTAAGTTAAGGTTTCTAGCTAACTTGCACAGGAAGCAAGCCTATCCTAAACATGACTTGCACAGGAAGCAAGCCACACACAAACCTAACTTGCACAGGAAGCAAGGGTCTCGATTGCAACTAGGGCAAGAGAAAGGGGAGGTCTCAATCGCAACGAGGGCGAGAGAAAAGAATTAGCGTCAGTTGTTAGTCAAACTCGACAAGACATCGCATCTCGTGCCTACGTATCTCATCTGGACATGAGAATCAGAGTTGCCGTAGTTCGGCTACGGAGGGACACAGGGCTAGCCTAACCAGATAACCGAGGGAGACACAACACTAGGGAGACTACGACTCGAGCCTAGATGTTGTCATGCAAAATCAACCCTAAGTTAAGGTTTCTAGCTAAATGGCACGAGGGCCAACTTATCCTAAGCATGGCTTGCACAGGAAGCAAGCCACACACACACACCTAACTTGCACAGGGAGCAAGTCAAGCACAACTTATCTTGCACAAGAAGCAAGTCTAAACTAACCCTAGGAAGCAAAGCAAACAAACACAAGCACAGGTAGCACACACTATATGCACACAAGAGGCTCAAACAAGGGTTAGGTTTTAGTCAAGGGGTCATATCAACCTCAACAAACAAACCTCTGGAACTGGGTAGTAGGTGCTCTTAACCTTGACATTGAGAGCCAAGGTGAAGCAGATGAAAGGAGATGAGGGGTGTGCCTCATTGCCCTTATCCCTGGTCAGGGAGAGCATTTGACAAGAATGTGTGGGTTCAGAAAGTGGGAACCCTTCTACACATTTGATACTGACTCAACTGTACAATTGTACAAGATCTTGGGTTTGTATCTGCAATGCATCAACACAGTGGTGTGAGCAAAGCAGATGACACACAAAATAGCAGGGGATAGGTTGCTTATCCCTTGGTTCTGCCAATTGCCTCTTCACTTAGGAGGACTTTCATATGTACAGGGACAAATTAAACATACACAAACATTGCCTCTTAAGGAGGACTTCAGACAGTTGCCTGGCCAAGTAACAGGCCAGGTCTTCCAGACTACATGAAGATGAAGGGATTATACCTCAAAGCAAGTTGCTATTAAAGCAAAGCAAATCAAGTTCAAAGAACTAAGCAACTAATGGTACCTGAAATAGTCAAACAGATCAGTACACAATTCACAAATTAAAGCAACAGGAAGTAAGAATCAACAGTCAATGCAATTAACAAATGGGCAAAGCACAATGCTCAAGGCACATGAGCCAAGCAACCTACAAAACAAAGAGGTTAGCTCATGATAATCAAATGAACTCAATCAAATTGTAATGATCTCTTTGAAGCATTTGTAGCTTAACCTGAAAACAAGAACTCAAACATAAGCCACAGGACCACTAGGACAAGCCTAGGGTCAAAAATGAATGAGAAAGTCAAAACAGCAAGCAATGTCCAATCAAAATCAAATTCAAACATTTAGGAAGAAAACCCAATTGGTTTCATGTTCATATCATGCATCATCATCATTTCATAAGCAAAAGAAGTCAAAGCATGGCAAATGAGAGCTCATAGAAGTCAACAGAAAGACTTGCATCAAAAACAAACTCAAACATTTCCAAAAATCACCAAATAAATCATGATCAATCCTAACACATAGCATGGTAAGCATGTCAAATTTCATCTCATTTGGACAAGTGGAAGGCAGTCAATGAAAATCAGAAAGTCAAAGCAATTTTGAACATGCTCAAAGAAGTCAACCAAACATGCATCAACTTGAAAAATTCATAAATCAGAGAGGGCATATGATAAATGAATGGGACTAAAACCATGGCAAAGATGAGGATGTCTAGTTATCTCATGTAAAATTTCATGTCCATCTAATAAAGTATGAGAATTTCACAAATGAAATGGAAACATGCATCACAATAAGTCCACATTTTGGTCAAACAGGGGAGAAAATCTCAAACAATTAGGAAATGGCATAATTAATTCCAAGAAAAATCACAAGTGAACTAGACATATAAGAGTAGGTTCATGCAAAAAATCAGTTCATTTAGAGGTCAAGAAGCATGGATACAAAAATCAGCAATTTGCACATCCATGGTGTGACACAAGTTGTCACACCCTACTTCAAAAATTCACAACTTAACAACCAGATAAGATAAATTCACAAACTTTATATCAAAATAAACATGAATGAGTCTAGTTTGCACACAAAAAGTTTCAAGTCCATTGGATATATCATCACTATTTCACAAAAGATTTGGCAAGATGTACAAGAAAAGGATACATGTTACAAATCCTAATGCCAAACAAAAACCAATGATCAAAAAATTCTGGAAAAATTATGATAAAAAAGTAGAGATCATGATGAAGATTTAGCAAAAAGTTTCATGAAATTTGGAATTAAAATGAAGGAGATGTAATTAAAATGTAGGTCATGTGCCACGAATGACACTTTTGTAAATAAGGGATCATTTAATTAAAACGACTGTGTTTAAGGCCACGAAAAGAAATAAGCTGATTGGCCAGCATGCAGGAACAGTGGCCATGCATACGAGTGAACAGGGAGAATTCTGGGAAATCTAGGGTTTTTGCTACAGTGCGGTATTCATCTTCATCATCCAACTCGAAAAATTCAACTTGCCCAGAAATTCAAATTAAGCATACCATTACGACCAGCAAACAACACATATTCATAATCCCAACTTCATTTCTATTAAATCAACTTAGCATGGAGGATTCGAACAAAAGCATATGTGAACACCAAACTTCAGACCAACACATCTTTGCAAATACTCAATCATTTTTAAAACCATAACCACTATTAAGCTCAGCATAAAAAGACCTAACTAATAGATGTCAAGGTTTATCAAATGGTGATACTCGAAAACTTACCAAATCAGCAAGGCAATGGTGATACAGTTGTTATTTGGTGGCTTTGACTCAAAACAGGTACACCTTAAGCTTCTAGGAGATGGATGGGGGAAGAACTTTGGCTCAGCAACCCTTGAAGATGCTTGAATCACGATCTGCCATTAATGGAGCTTCATGTAGCAGCAGCATGGTAAGGCTTTACAGTTCAGGAATGGAGCTTGAAAATGCTTCACAAGTGTTGGCAAAGGATGGAATCAGCAAGCAAACTTGTGCTCCTTTGGTGTTTTGAGCAGAAATTTCCAAAATGCAAGATGAGAGTATTTGAGAGAAATGATCTTTTTCTGTCTTGGATGGCTGCTGCTAGGGTTGAAATGTGCAGAAAAGTTGCTATATATTTGCTGTTTTAACTTGGCTAAACAAATGCTAATCACCATTAACTCAAATGAACCAATTTGCTAATTTTCCCAAATTTGACCAAATGGTGGTGTGTGGTAGTATGAGCACGAAAATGGGCCTTGCACAAGTCACAATTATCATTCTGAACCCATTCCAATTGGTCATTTGGATGGAAATTACTTAATTCAAAAAGTCAAAATTGCACCTCACTTGAAATTAAACATAATAGTTCAAAAAGGGCCATTTTGATTGGCAAGGTTTTGGTACATGAAATTTACATTTTTGGAAAGAGGAGGTTAAGTGTGGTTTGTTGGAAAAAACCTCACCAATTTTGGCCAAATGGTTTGAGAGATATGGCCTTTTGAAGTTCAAGATTTTGTGAAAATGAATTGATCATATCTTAACAACCATACATGGGAATTGAGAGTTCTTGGACTTTTTGAAAATGGGAGAACACGATCTTCAACTTTCATGTTGGGCAAAAATTCATTTGAAGCTTGTATCATGATGTAAGCTTGGGATCAAGAAGTTTCCATTTTTGGCAGTTAAAAATTACAGGTACAGTTTCTATTTTTGGAAATTTTCTGTTTGGCTTCAAATTCTTCAATGATGTTGTTTGCCATGATACATGAGGCCTATTGGGACATGAATAAGCTCTCTCAAACCAAATCCATCCATCAAAACCATAAAATCATCCACAGTTGACCAAGTTTGACTTTTTAGGGTTTCTGACTGATTGTGCATTGAATGATGACCTCTGAGCATCCAATCTTTGACCTAGACACTTCAAATGGATCCCCAAGTCATGTGAACATGTTGGACCAACCCTAGGGCCTTGGCTCCTTGAGAAACCCACTTGCTTGCTTGGTTGACTGATCTCCTGATCAGTTTGACCTAATTCTCTTGATGATCCTGCACTTGAGGCAAATGGGACAATGCAATGCTATGCAGTGGACCATGTTATGTTATGACCTAATATGAGAATGTATGTACAATGATAGGTGCAAATTTGAGGTGCTACAGCTGCCCCTATTCAATCAGCTGGGAACCCGAATGGATGATAGCAGCGGCTGTCAGACTTTCAGGGTAAACAGGGATTGAATACCAAGAACCGTAGAATTTGCACAATGCAGGGATCCAATAATGGAAACGTCCACTGGGATCTGATACTTATTACTGGGTATTTTTGTTTTTTTGTTTTGTTTTCAAAGGACACGGCCACATCCAGACATCGCAACGACGATGAATGGGAAAAGAAATCACAACTAGATGCCAACGGACAACTAGGAAAAACTCAGCGTTTACCGGAACCAACGGAGAGGTAACCAGTCATTAATGAATGAATGGAAGGGATACAACCATACGTCAACAGACGAAATGGGAAAAACTCAACATTTACCAAGACCAACGGAGAGGTAAATCCTCATAGGGACAAGTACAACTAGACGTCATAGGACGCATAGGAAAAACTCGACGTTTATCGACACCAACGGGGAGGAGGAAAACTTCACCAGGGAAGAAGGACACAACCAAATCATCAACGGATGACCGGGAAAAACTCGACGTTTATCGACACCAACGGAGAGGAGGAAACTCTACTGGGGAGAGTGAACACAACCAAATCATCAACGGATGATTGGGAAAAACTCGACGTTTATCGACACCAACGGAGAGGAGGAATACTTCTTCGATTTGAAAATCGGAAATTGGCCTGAACGCCACTTCGGTCTGAATACCGGAAAATTGGCCTGAGTGCCATGAGTACATCGACCTGATCGTCGGAAACTCCTTCGGTCTGAATACCGGGAAATTGGCCTGAGTGCCATGAGTACATCGACCTGATCGTCGGAAACTCCTTCGGTCTGAATACCGGAAAATTGGCCTGAGTGCCATGAGTGCATCGACCTGATCGTCGGAAACTCCTTCGGTCTGAATACCGGAAAAACATAAGTACATCGACCTGATCGTCGGAAACTTCTTCGGTCTGAAAACCGGAAAATTGGCCTGAGTGCCATGAGTACATCGACCTGATCGTCGGAAACTCCTTCGGTCTGAATACCGGAAAATTGGCCTGAGTGCCATGAGTACATCGACCTGATCGTCGGAAACTCCTTCGGTCTGAATACCGGAAAATACATAAGTACATCGACCTGATCGTCGGAAACTTCTTCGGTCTGAATACCGGAAAATTGGCCTGAGTGCCATGAGTACATCGACCTGATCGTCGGAAACTCCTTCGGTCTGAATACCGGAAAATTGGCCTGAGTGCCATGAGTACATCGACCTGATCGTCGGAAACTCCTTCGGTCTGAATACCGGAAAATTGGCCTGAGTGCCATGAGTACATCGACCTGATCGTCGGAAACTCCTTCGGTCTGAATACTGGAAAATACATAAGTACATCGACCTGATCGTCAGAAACTTCTTCGGTCTGAATACCGGAAAATTGGCCTGAGTGCCATGAGTACATCGACCTGATCGTCGGAAACTCCTTCGGTCTGAATACCGGAAAATTGGCCTGAGTGCCATGAGTACATCGACCTGATCGTCGGAAACTCCTTCGGTCTGAATACCGGAAAATACATAAGTACATCGACCTGATCGTCGGAAACTTCTTCGGTCTGAATACCGGAAAATTCATAAGTACATCGACCTGATCGTCGGAAACTTCTTCGGTCTGAATACCGGAAAATTGGCCTGAGTGCCATGAGTACATCGACCTGATCGTCGGAAACTCCTTCGGTCTGAATACCGGAAAGACATAAGACATATTATCTATAGCCGTCAAAACGTAGATAATACACTCGCATGGAAGATTATCCATAACCGGGTTGTAGGTTGTTAAATGAATAATCGACCGAAAAGAAAGGCATCAGGGTACCAGGCTAGGTATGCAAAAGATGACCAATCAAAAGAGGATAAAGTTGCTTACTCGGAGCAAGTATCCAAAAAGAATAGGAAGACCCAATGGGGACAATACTGCTTGATCAAGGCAAGTATCCAAAGGGGAAAGAATATCAATACCGCAAAGCGGATATTGATAACTGCAAAGAGGGGATTACATCTACCGGTTTGTAGGCAGAAAACCACGGAAAAGTAGCCAGTCATCCATAGGATGAGCACAAAGGGTTAACTCCACCAAGGGGAGAACGTGGGATTTTACAACTACCAACTTGTAGGTAGAAACCACAAAGATAGGACTTACAACTACCGGTTTGTAGGTAGAGGCCAACAAACAGAATGAACCACAAAGGTTACCTCTGCTAGGGGGTGAAAGTGGGATTTTACAACTACCAGCTTGTAGGTAGAAAACCACGACAATAGGACTTACAACTACCGGTTTGTAGGTAGAGGCCCATAAATTCCGCTGAGGATAAGATGAATGAGTGTCGATTAGTGAGCGACTATTCATTTATGCCCTAGGGAAGCACGGGAGACAGCCAACAGGAAGCCAATTTAGGATCGATCCAAAAAGGCAGACTGAAACAAGACTCATCCTAATGAGGAAAGAACTCAATAGGGAAAACCCATCCCGTGTAGGGAGGGAACGGAAGCAACCGTCATCCACGAGGATGTATCTCAGTGGGGAAATGGCAGGAAAGGATAGACACTTTCTGCTTAAGGGGTTGGCTCTACATGGAGAGATCAGACACACCCACATCTGCTAGGGGAAAATCTACTGGAGAGATTCTTATCACCAAACAGCAAGAGACAACAATCAACAGATACACGGCAACAGTTGCAACATGAGTATCCAAATGCTATGATTATGCATGTATGCATTCTACCTAAAATGTATGATGAGTGCTGACAAACAGACACGCTCAATACACAAATCCGGGAATCAACCATCCGGTACTACTCTTCTTCCATAGGGAAGGCCAAAAACACCAGAGAGAAAACGCGATCTGCTGGAAACCGGGATATCAGGGAACAACACCATCCTGCGGGGAGAGGAGAAGACTGCTCTGCTGGAGAGAGGAAAGTTAAAGTCTTCAGTAAACGTTCTGCTAGGGGAGCTGCCCCACAAAAGTATTTCAACAGCAACCTTGCTGGGAATGCCCCACGGTAGGGCTCAAGCAAACCTATACTGGAGATGCCCCACGATAGGGCTCACAGGGACCTGGAGGAAGAATGTTGTACTGCCGGGAACATGAAGATAAACAACTTCAACCAACACTGCACTGAGCAACCTTGCTGAGGAGAAACCAAAAGAGGTTCGTCAGGAAAAAGATACAGTTATGCTCGAGATACGAACAAATGTCTTACCTGTTGGTAATCATACCACCCTCGGGAGAGCACTGCGGATCTCCTAAGTATCCTTCCATCATTGTGAACGTTCACTTTGTTTAAGAACAATTTTGAAAAATTTGTTTATTTTGAAAACAATGATACCTTATCAATGAAAACATGCAAAACATTTGTTGAGTTGAAACAAATAAGAGTGCAAACAATTTGGATAAAAGCTCAAATTAATGTGATGGAATGGTAATCTGCAAAGGGCGAGACTCCATAGATCTGTACAAGTTTGAAATCGGTGATATATATTGGAGAGGGCTACATTGAACATAATGACCTTTCCTCTACCATTCCGAATTTTCGATGTATTCGGAGCTTCAGTTGACGAAGAATCGAGAACCCCTGACGGATGACAGATATAGAGCACAGTCTTGTCAAGATGCAGTTACTTGCCAAATCCCTAATTTTGCCTAGATTGCCCCAGTGTGAGGTGCTCAATCTAGCGGGATGCAAATTCTTTTTTCAATTTCTCTAACTTTTGCCTGGATCGCCCTTTCGGGTTTTCAATCCACCGAGACGCTCCTTTTTTCCTAAGTCGCCCTTTGGGGTGTTCAACTTAGCGAGCTATTCTTTCTTTTTTGTTTAGGCGAAGTATTTCTTGACTGCATCAGAATCCACAGGACGAGTGAACTTCCTCATCCATTGTAGTAAGTGTCAGAACACCGCCTGAAGAGGCTCTCTTGACAACACATGGACGTTCATAGCTTGGAGTCCACTTGCCCCTGGACTCGGGCACGAAAGACAAGACTTTCTTTAGCACAAGGTCCCTCAGAACACACGAGGCTTGACCCTCTTATCGCGTGCTTTTTCACTCTCTGCTGATATGACTGACCATGACATATGGCAGTTGATCTCTTCTTTTCGATCGGATTCACTTGGTCATAGTGACTCTGAATCCATTCAACATCAGTCAACTTGGGACTTTGAGGGTGCTATTTCTCTTTTTTTTTTCTTCTTTCTTTTTTTTTCTTTCTTCTGATTTGATTTCTTTTGATTTCTTTTGATTTTGATTGATTTCTTTTTTTTTTTGATTTTGCACCCTCCTCTTTTTTTTTTCTTTTTCTCTTTTTTGATAAATGCCCCAGTTGGCTGTTCTGCTGATTCTCGAGATGCAGCTGAGTGTGATCTTCTTTTCTTGCTCAAGAAATCGGGAAATACCGTCAGGAATCCCTTCAACATCATCTTCTTCCGCTTCGAATACAGGGAATTCAAAATTGGGAGATGACGTCCGATCATTATGTTCAATGGGTTTGAGAAACAACCTGCATAATGATTTTGATATGAAAAGCTTTTTGAAAATCAAACAAGACAATCGTTATGTAGATGAAAAGATTGCTTTTATTCTTGTTTTTTAAGGTTTTTTGTGATCACCAATTTCATGCAAAAAAGCAAAAAGGGAAAACAAATGGAAAACAAATGTTTTAACATGAATTATTTGAATGAAAATATCATTGCACAAAATGTTGCCAACAATGTCATCACTTCTCCTTTTGGCATGGGAGAAAGGTTTCTAAACAAAGTGATTATTACTCCGACTTATGAACAACTGTAGGAAAGCCCACAGTGACCCAATTGTGATAGATCCCACCGGGGATGACAACTGTCAGTATCTCTTGCATCAGTGTCATGAACCGGACCATGTTTGCCCTCATTTCGGCCAATTCTGCTTGAACCTGATCCATACTCCTCTGTTGATTCAATCTGGTTGAGTAGCGGTGCGGACGATGATCAGCAATCCTCTCTCAGTCAAAACCCAAAGTGAGAAGTCTCTCCCAAGCATGTTTGTAATGCAAGGATGATATGTACATGATATGCATGACATGGGTATTATTTTGTCATGAATGATCCTGATAAAGGATATGCGTATGCGAGTTAACTTTTTCTGTTTTTTCATGCATTTATTTTTTTGAAAATAAACATGCTATGATGCAAATGATGTGAACATGACTGGTCAGGCTGTGCGTCTCAAGGCACAGGGTCAAAGCTTCGGCTTGAACTCTGATCACAAACATCTGAAACCCAAAGTCAATCTGATCAACTGGCATCTGAAACCAATCTGAGGAACCAAGTCACCATAAATCCGACTTGGGGAGTTCCGAAGTAAACGGAACTGGAGATTACATCACTATCATCACAGGAACATCCACTGAACGGATGACAGCCAGCTCCTCTGAACAGGTACTCTCAAATTCAACCCGGGGATCCGAAATAAACGGAACCCGCTGATAAACCACGGACAGAACTCCGGCGTCCCAGAAATAAATGTCCATAATTCACAGTCACCATCAGTACCGAGAGTCACCAACTGTACCTGTAAAAATGATCAACCCTTCCCTACTCACGGGTGTAGTCTAGGCCAGGGTAAAGCTGAGAGAAACGCAGCATAAATAACCTTTCGCAGAATACCATCATATACACACCCGAAGTATGTAACGACGATACCCCACCAGGGTCTGAACTGCTCGTGATATCAATGTTCCGCTAAGTGGCGCAATACCACCCGCTTCCCATGAATCACTCTATTCCTAATCATCCTAGATTTCACTCATGGTCTGGGTATTGGACCTTTTACCTCAACTGACTCCCACCCCACAAAGAAAAACAGACAACCAGCCAGGCAGAATGAATAATGAATATGAATGCAAACATAATCACAAACATAAATGCAAACAATAGACAATGAATGCAAACAGTAAATAATGAATGCAATAAATAAACACAGCACAAAGCAACCAAAACCCTAACCTAGAGAGCGCTAGGAGAGACTCGCTCAGGGAAGATGGACCAGCACAGGTCAACTTCTCTAGTTCCCCAGCAGAGTCGCCAGCTGTCGCGTTACGCGAAAAACCGGCGGGAAAAGAAGAAAGAACAGAGCCGCCACCGTGCGTTATTTATCCCAAAAGAGGGAAAGGAAACGCTCAGAGTAAACCTGGAAAGAACATGGTCTCGCGACCAAAGAGGATGGGTTCGGGAGTCGGTTATGCGAAGGGAAGGTATTAGCACCCCTACGCATCCGTCGTACTCGACGGGATCCACGCACAATAGGAAGGAAAATGGTTGCTATAACACTGCTCACACACACACACACTGGCTGAAAGAGACACAAGAAAACAGACAAGACTGACTCGGCAGGATACTGCATCCTGGGCCTACTTAGTCTATCAGGCATAGACATCAGAGTCGAAGTAGTTCGGACTGGGGAAACGACACATGCTCGCTAGGATATCGCATCCTATGCATACGTATTTCCTTGGACGAAGGAGAATCAGAGCATTCGTAGCTCGGCTGACACGCACACAAACAAACACTGGCAAACGTGGAGCCTGACTGCCAATCACTGGACTTACATCAGCATCCGAACCAAAACAAACCCACACTGGAACCCGAATGCCACTCGATGGACTTACATCAGCTTCCAAGCACACAACAACACACACAGAAGGGTTGAAGACAAAAGGTGGAAAAAGAAAAAAGGCGCCCGGAGAGATCAGCTCATCTCCTGCCTATGTACCTCATCTGGTATGAGGATCAGGGCGACGTAGTTCCCCTACGCAGGGAAAAAGGACTAGCCTAACCAGATAACAGAGGGAGACACAACACTAGGGAGACTACGACTCGAGCCTAGATGTTGTCATGCAAAGCCGTCCCTAAGTTAAGGTTTCTAGCTAACTTGCACAGGAAGCAAGCCTATCCTAAACATGACTTGCACAGGAAGCAAGCCACACACAAACCTAACTTGCACTGGAAGCAAGGGTCTCGATTGCAACTAGGGAAAGAGAAAGGGGAGGTCTCAATCGCAACGAGGGCGAGAGAAAAGAATTAGCGTCAGTTGTTAGTCAAACTCGACAAGACATCGCATCTCGTGCCTACGTATCTCATCTGGACATGAGAATCAGAGTTGCCGTAGTTCGGCTACGGAGGGACACAGGGCTAGCCTAACCAGATAACCGAGGGAGACACAACACTAGGGAGACTACGACTCGAGCCTAGATGTTGTCATGCAAAATCAACCCTAAGTTAAGGTTTCTAGCTAAATGGCACGAGGGCCAACTTATCCTAAGCATGGCTTGCACAGGAAGCAAGCCACACACACACCTAACTTGCACAGGGAGCAAGTCAAGCACAACTTATCTTGCACAAGAAGCAAGTCTAAACTAACCCTAGGAAGCAAAGCAAACAAACACAAGCACAGGTAGCACACACTATATGCACACAAGAGGCTCAAACAAGGGTTAGGTTTTAGTCAAGGGGTCATATCAACCTCAACAAACAAACCTCTGGAACTGGGTAGTAGGTGCTCTTAACCTTGACATTGAGAGCCAAGGTGAAGCAGATGAAAGGAGATGAGGGGTGTGCCTCATTGCCCTTATCCCTGGTCAGGGAGAGCATTTGACAAGAATGTGTGGGTTCAGAAAGTGGGAACCCTTCTACACATTTGATACTGACTCAACTGTACAATTGTACAAGATCTTGGGTTTGTATCTGCAATGCATCAACACAGTGGTGTGAGCAAAGCAGATGACACACAAAATAGCAGGGGATAGGTTGCTTATCCCTTGGTTCTGCCAATTGCCTCTTCACTTAGGAGGACTTTCATATGTACAGGGACAAATTAAACATACACAAACATTGCCTCTTAAGGAGGACTTCAGACAGTTGCCTGGCCAAGTAACAGGCCAGGTCTTCCAGACTACATGAAGATGAAGGGATTATACCTCAAAGCAAGTTGCTATTAAAGCAAAGCAAAGCAAGTTCAAAGAACTAAGCAACTAATGGTACCTGAAATAGTCAAACAGATCAGTACACAATTCACAAATTAAAGCAACAGGAAGTAAGAATCAACAGTCAATGCAATTAACAAATAGGCAAAGCACAATGCTCAAGGCACATGAGCCAAGCAACCTACAAAACAAAGAGGTTAGCTCATGATAATCAAATGAACTCAATCAAATTGTAATGATCTCTTTGAAGCATTTGTAGCTTAACCTGAAAACAAGAACTCAAACATAAGCCACAGGACCACTAGGACAAGCCTAGGGTCAAAAATGAATGAGAAAGTCAAAACAGCAAGCAATGTCCAATCAAAATCAAATTCAAACATTTAGGAAGAAAACCCAATTGGTTTCATGTTCATATCATGCATCATCATCATTTCATAAGCAAAAGAAGTCAAAGCATGGCAAATGAGAGCTCATAGAAGTCAACAGAAAGACTTGCATCAAAAACAAACTCAAACATTTCCAAAAATCACCAAATAAATCATGATCAATCCTAACACATAGCATGGTAAGCATGTCAACTTTCATCTCATTTGGACAAGTGGAAGGCAGTCAATGAAAATCAGAAAGTCAAAGCAATTTTGAACATGCTCAAAGAAGTCAACCAAACATGCATCAACTTGAAAAATTCATAAATCAGAGAGGGCATATGATAAATGAATGGGACTAAAACCATGGCAAAGATGAGGATGTCTAGTTATCTCATGTAAAATTTCATGTCCATCTAATAAAGTATGAGAATTTCACAAATGAAATGGCAACATGCATCACAATAAGTCCACATTTTGGTCAAACAGGGGAGAAAATCTCAAACAATTAGGAAATGGCATAATTAATTCCAAGAAAAATCACAAGTGAACTAGACATATAAGAGTAGGTTCATGCAAAAAATCAGTTCATTTAGAGGTCAAGAAGCATGGATACAAAAATCAGCAATTTGCACATCCATGGTGTGACACAAGTTGTCACACCCTAATTCAAAAATTCACAACTTAACAACCAGATAAGATAAATTCACAAACTTTATATCAAAATAAACATGAATGAGTCTAGTTTGCACACAAAAAGTTTCAAGTCCATTGGATATATCATCACTATTTCACAAAAGATTTGGCAAGATGTACAAGAAAAGGATACATGTTACAAATCCTAATGCCAAACAAAAACCAATGATCAAAAAATTCTGGAAAAATTATGATAAAAAAGTAGAGATCATGATGAAGATTTAGCAAAAAGTTTCATGAAATTTGGAATTAAAATGAAGGAGATGTGATTTTTCAAAGTTTGATGATCAAATGGAATAAAAATGGAAAAGAAATAACTAATTTGAATAGGTCATGTGCCACGAATGGCACTTTTGTAAATAAGGGATCATTTAATTAAAACGACTGTGTTTAAGGCCACGAAAAGAAATAAGCTGATTGGCCAGCATGCAGGAACAGTGGCCATGCATACGAGTGAACAGGGAGAATTCTGGGAAATCTAGGGTTTTTGCTACAGTGCGGTATTCATCTTCATCATCCAACTCGAAAAATTCAACTTGCCCAGAAATTCAAATTAAGCATACCATTACGACCAGCAAACAACACATATTCATAATCCCAACTTCATTTCTATTAAATCAACTTAGCATGGAGGATTCGAACAAAAGCATATGTGAACACCAAACTTCAGACCAACACATCTTTGCAAATACTCAATCATTTTTAAAACCATAACCACTATTAAGCTCAGCATAAAAAGACCTAACTAATAGATGTCAAGGTTTATCAAATGGTGATACTCGAAAACTTACCAAATCAGCAAGGCAATGGTGATACAGTTGTTATTTGGTGGCTTTGACTCAAAACAGGTACACCTTAAGCTTCTAGGAGATGGATGGGGGAAGAACTTTGGCTCAGCAACCCTTGAAGATGCTTGAATCACGATCTGCCATTAATGGAGCTTCATGTAGCAGCAGCATGGTAAGGCTTTACAGTTCAGGAATGGAGCTTGAAAATGCTTCACAAGTGTTGGCAAAGGATGGAATCAGCAAGCAAACTCGTGCTCCTTTGGTGTTTTGAGCAGAAATTTCCAAAATGCAAGATGAGAGTATTTGAGAGAAATGATCTTTTTCTGTCTTGGATGGCTGCTGCTAGGGTTGAAATGTGCAGAAAAGTTGCTATATATTTGCTGTTTTAACTTGGCTAAACAAATGCTAATCACCATTAACTCAAATGAACCAATTTGCTAATTTTCCCAAATTTGACCAAATGGTGGTGTGTGGTAGTATGAGCACGAAAATGGGCCTTGCACAAGTCACAATTATCATTCTGAACCCATTCCAATTGGTCATTTGGATGGAAATTACTTAATTCAAAAAGTCAAAATTGCACCTCACTTGAAATTAAACATAATAGTTCAAAAAGGGCCATTTTGATTGGCAAGGTTTTGGTACATGAAATTTACATTTTTGGAAAGAGGAGGTTAAGTGTGGTTTGTTGGAAAAAACCTCACCAATTTTGGCCAAATGGTTTGAGAGATATGGCCTTTTGAAGTTCAAGATTTTGTGAAAATGAATTGATCATATCTTAACAACCATACATGGGAATTGAGAGTTCTTGGACTTTTTGAAAATGGGAGAACACGATCTTCAACTTTCATGTTGGGCAAAAATTCATTTGAAGCTTGTATCATGATGTAAGCTTGGGATCAAGAAGTTTCCATTTTTGGCAGTTAAAAATTACAGGTACAGTTTCTATTTTTGGAAATTTTCTGTTTGGCTTCAAATTCTTCAATGATGTTGTTTGCCATGATACATGAGGCCTATTGGGACATGAATAAGCTCTCTCAAACCAAATCCATCCATCAAAACCATAAAATCATCCACAGTTGACCAAGTTTGACTTTTTAGGGTTTCTGACTGATTGTGCATTGAATGATGACCTCTGAGCATCCAATCTTTGACCTAGACACTTCAAATGGATCCCCAAGTCATGTGAACATGTTGGAACAACCCTAGGGCCTTGGCTCCTTGAGAAACCCACTTGCTTGCTTGGTTGACTGATCTCCTGATCAGTTTGACCTAATTCTCTTGATGATCCTGCACTTGAGGCAAATGGGACAATGCAATGCTATGCAGTGGACCATGTTATGTTATGACCTAATATGAGAATGTATGTACAATGATAGGTGCAAATTTGAGGTGCTACAGCTGCCCCTATTCAATCAGCTGGGAACCCGAATGGATGATAGCAGCGGCTGTCAGACTTTCAGGGTAAACAGGGATTGAATACCAAGAACCGTAGAATTTGCACAATGCAGGGATCCAATAATGGAAACGTCCACTGGGATCTGATACTTATTACTGGGTATTTTTGTTTTTTTGTTTTGTTTTCAAAGGACACGGCCACATCCAGACATCGCAACGACGATGAATGGGAAAAGAAATCACAACTAGATGCCAACGGACAACTAGGAAAAACTCAGCGTTTACCGGAACCAACGGAGAGGTAACCAGTCATTAATGAATGAATGGAAGGGATACAACCATACGTCAACAGACGAAATGGGAAAAACTCAACATTTACCAAGACCAACGGAGAGGTAAATCCTCATGGGGACAAGTACAACTAGACGTCATAGGACGCATAGGAAAAACTCGACGTTTATCGACACCAACAGGGAGGAGGAAAACTTCACCAGGGAAGAAGGACACAACCAAATCATCAACGGATGACCGGGAAAAACTCGACGTTTATCGACACCAACGGAGAGGAGGAAACTCTACTGGGGAGAGTAAACACAACCAAATCATCAACGGATGATTGGGAAAAACTCGACGTTTATCGACACCAACGGAGAGGAGGAATACTTCTTCGATTTGAAAATCGGAAATTGGAAATTATTATGAAAAATGAGTTTGACTATGTTTTGATTATGAAAGCGGTTTAAGGTGAATCAGATTAGAAGTTTTTTAATGGATGACAATTGCTCGAAAGGCCAAGTAAGGTAACTCGTATCCAAAAAATCGAGGAGAGGAATCAAAGGCTATAGACCATCTTCTTTTTCATATTTTTTTAAAACGGTGTTTAAGTAAGTAATTTGGATTTGATTAGGGAAAAGGCACTCGATCTTTTATTGAGGTTTTTATTGTTTGTGTTGAATTGAAATGGGATGAAATAATTTGAAGTTTTTTTTGAAAATGATGGAGAAGTGGGAATGGTTTTAACTTGGGAAAATTGCTCAACGTTGGATCGAGTATTGTCTTTGTGTTATTTTTGAAAGTGTTGATTTTTAACCTTTAGTTAACAATTAATTAATACAATAGCAATAAAGGAAAGCGGTAAACTTATTACACATTATGGGAATTAGGGTAAAATTTTGTCAAATGGGGATACATTACAACAATTAACAACACAAGCTCAAAAGACAATTGTAAATAACACAAATCTCGTTGTAAGAAGGCCCAAGAGAAAGTCAAGGGACCAAAAATAAGTCGGAGTTTTGAACTATTGAATTTAGTGCTATGTTAAGAAATCATAAAGAGATTCACGTAGGAATCACCCTATCTGAGGTCAGTCAACAAAACTCTATGCATTTAAGCAGTTTATGAAGTTAAATTGAATTTTACAACCCGATATTGCAACACATCTATGAAAATCGATGATTTAAACGACGTTGTTAAAGGTAAAATAAAATGATATTCAACCTATTGGATTTAGCACTAAGTTAAGCAATCTTAAAGAGATTTAGGTAGGAATGACCATATTTGAGGTCAGTCAATAAAACTCTGTGTTTAAGTAGTTTATGAAGTTAAATTGATTTTTTAACTCCAAAATTGCAACGTGCCTGTGAAAACCCGTGATTTAAATGACACTATTAAAGGTAAAATAAAACGATAATTAAGCTACTGAATTTAGCTTTATGTTAAACAATCGTAAAGCAATTCATGTAGGAATCACCCTATCTGAGGCCGATCAATACAACCTTATGCGTTTAAGCAGTTTCTTGAGTTAAATTGAATTTTTAAGTTCAAAATTGCAACGCATGTATGAAAACTGATGTTTTAAACTATATTTTTTAAAGGTAAAAAGAAAAGACAGTTAAGCTACTGAATTTAGCGCTATGTTAAGCAATCGTAAAGTGATTCATGTAGAAATCACCTTATCTGAGGCCGATTAATATAATCTATGCATTCAAACATGTTCGAAAGCAAAATCAAATTTGTGTTTCGGATTCGCAATGCAATAAGAAAACCAACAATTAATCAAATAATTTACTTATCAATTAGGAAAAATAATCAAATTGTAAACTAATATAATAATAAATTATCAAAAAATAATAATCCAAAAAAATATAAAATCAAAAGAACAAAAATAAATCAACAATCATGGGAAGGGTGTAAATTTGGATATGGGGTGTGCAAAGTAAGAACAAATCCCAAGCGCAACCAACTAAATCCTAAATAATGTTAACAAATAATAATAAAAAATAAAATTTAAGAACAACTCATGTTGTAGAAACGGGAGAACTGCCCCCTATTACTCTCATTAACCACTTTTTTTTTCCAAAATTTAACACACACCAATTGAAGGGCGACACTTGGCAAGTGATTAAACATCAAAAAAACACAACACTCTCTTATTTGCAGCTTCATTTAATGCAGAAAATCCAAAAACAAACAAAAAATGCACTCTCATGCTCTCTCTCCTACCTCCATTGCGCACAGACTGATGATGCAAGGGGGATGAAAAAGTGGAATTTTTTATAGATGCTCGTATGTTGGTGACGAAAGTGGAAGAAAAAGATGTGACTGGTGACGGTGGTGCATGGTTGAGGGAGTGTGAGCAGGTTGTGTTGTGGTTCGATGGTGGTCGTAAGGTGGCTACCAATAGGAAGTTGCAGAGGTTAGGGTGATCCACAGTGGCTTGGAGAAGGACCTCAGTGTTGATGAAGGTTGAAAACATGAAGAGTTGAAGGGTTCAATGTGGTTACGGGAGGTTGAAGGGAGATGAGGAGGAAGTGGGAGGCGGCACGAGACCGAGATGAGGGTGGTCTGGCCGTGTATGGTTGTTTCGCGTGGTATAGAGCAAAATTGGAAATGAATTTGATGGGAATGATGACGATGGAAGTGGAGGAAGGGTCTTGTATGGCTTGTCACCATAAGAAGGGCTTTATGCATTTCGACAGTTGTTAGATTTGTCTTTTTAGCGTTTCTTTATTCTTCCATATTTTGTTTCATCTTTCTTGTGCTTTTTGTTTGGTTTTGGACTTTTACCGGTACGATGTTGTTGAACGATGAAGATGGTAATGTGGTTTAAAGGTTGTTGTTGGTTTGAGTGAAGGGCTTTCCGTGTTTGGGTTATGAAGGAAGGGGGAAGAGAATGTTTATGGTTTAATGATGGTTTTTTTACTATTGTAATAGGTTTTAAGAGATTAAAGATATTGGTGATTGATGAAAAGTGGTTTTTGTGAGTGTTGGTGTCACATGAGTTAATTTTCGATGGTGGTGGTTATGTTGGAGTGTGAAGGTTGAAGAAGTTAAAGATGTTTTATGAGGTATGAATGGAGTTGTCGGTGATGGTGATGATATTTGTGAGGAGGAAATTAAGGTGGTCTCCTTAGTTTAAGTTTGATTGTTTGAAAGAAATAGAGAGATTTTTTTTAAAAAGTTAAAGAAAATTGGTTCTTCTCATTGGTTACTTTTTGAAAAAATGAAGTTCTGTCTCCACCCAATGAAGCATCCATGAAAGTAATGAAAATAAATATACCTTCCATTCTAGTTGGCCACATGTGTCTATTTCTGAATGGATCAAGGAAGGAGTTGGGCATGTGGAGTAAAGCCAATGGAGGGAGTGTAGCGGTAAATTCATGACCATCCAGATATGGATAAACTTGACGTCAATAAAACCAAAGTCGCCGCCGCGCTTTTATTATTTCCAAAGGAAAAGGGAAAAGTACGAACAAAACCCAAAGATAAGAAGCTTTCAAATCAAAACTAATAAAATGCCAGAGATTACAGGTAAGGGGGTTGGTTACACAAAGGTAAGGTGTTAGCAACCAAAGTGTCCTAGGTACTCCTAGGGAGCCCTTTTTTATGTGTGTATGTATTTTTGGTATAAAATATGTTTGATAAAAATAGAGTGTGGGGATGAAAAAAGAATTCATTGATTATATTTTTGTGTTTGACAAGACCTTTGGACTTGTGCCTATGTACCAACATAAAAATGAGGGATCAAAACCTCGTAATTCGTGGTAAAAATTTCAAAGTTGGTGAACTACTTTTAACAAAAGTTTAAATGAAAAGGGCACAACGGGGCCAAAATTTTGAATGGGTTTGTTAGTTCTTTTTGTCTTTTGAAATTTTAAGTCAATATGATTAAGTTCATTTACAAATTTGATTAAGAAAAGATTTAAAAATTCATTGGCATAAGGCCAAAGTTTCTAATCATTAAAATAAAGTCTAAGTTTAAAATCACAAGCAAAGAAAGTTTTGAAAAGGGGAAGAGATTTTTAAATTTAAGAAGTGGGAGAAGATGAAGATACTACCCCAAGCATAAAATTAAAAGTTAAGAGTTGAAAAGATCTGACCAATGGGATGCAATCCAACAGACAAAAATGTCATATAGAAAACTCATTTTCCCTTTGGACTTTAATTAAGCAAGAAGCAATAAGAAATAAGCAATATCCATACATCAATGAAGATCAAGGCATCAAATAAAGATAGCCACATCCAAGCAAGCATTCCAATAGCTAGTAGTCTTCAACTTCTTCTCATATAGCAGATGAAATATTCCTTGATCAACTCAGAACAAAACATCAGACATAGACAATATCAAAAATAATAGTTAAGCACAGAGACAGAGTAGCAGGTGAATCAAAGAGATCCAAGGTCTTGCATTAGATGAAAGTAACTGTCAAAGATATCTCAGTCTCATATGTTGGCATTGGCCAACTCCTTTAGCATAGGGAATGTTGCCTAGTTCTAAGTCCAAAAGCTCATATCAAGTCCCAACAATCCAACAATTTGTTTTTGGGTTTTTTGTTGTTATTAGGCGTTTTAGGGTTCTAAGACCACAAACAAAATCAAAACATACAAACAAATATATACAATCACAAGATATGGCTCAAAAGAGCAAAGTGAAAAAGGACTTAAGCATAAACAAGTTACATGGAATGTAAATGGCAATGAATGATAAATGACTGAAATTTAAATTGCATAAAGTAAATGACTTGAAAGTAAAAGTATAATGGATAAGAGTTAGTCAATGGTTAGTCAAATACTAGTGTTGAATTTTAATTGATTAAGTCATTCTTTAGAGAACACTCAACCATTCATTCACAAGTATGAATCCTTAAACCAATAGATCTTCCATGAGAAGGGCTCCAACTTGGATAATTCAACAAGTATTCCACTAGCTCTCATGAAAGGAAAAAAGTTCAAATTTCCACACAATGCAATGGAGAATGGGAGACTTATAATTTCACTTACTAGAATGCTATGCCTTCTGGATCAAATTTAGCTTTATGTTAAGTAATCGTAATTGGACTTATGTAGAAGTACAACTATCTAAGGTCGGGAAATAAAAACTATAGGTGTTAATGCATGTTAGAGATTTGGTACAAAGAACCAAACTCCTAAAACATATCACATACTAAAAAAGGGGAGGGACCTATCTCAATCAGACTTGTATTGATTCATCTAACACAAGGTCATTGATGGATAAATTAGCATTTAAACATTAGAGATTTCATTGGTCAAATAAGGGAATGGGGAAGAATAGGGATGAAGATGAAGAGGGAAGGGGAAATAGAAACACAAATTGATCATGAGAGGAATTTCATCTGATCAATACCATTCATCCATTTTGGGAGATGAAATTTACATTTCATCAATCCCCTAAATCCAATGCTTTTGATCAAACAAAAGTCAAATCAACCATGACCAAGACCCAAACAAAAAGTTAAACATCACAAGACCATAAAATGGCTTAACATAATTTTTAAACATTTAATCAATTAAAAATCAGATTAAGAATGAATTGAAATGCATTTTAATTTGGACAAAACCTCAAATCCCTTCAAAACCCCAAATAATTGGCCAAGGGATTTATCCTAGGTCAAACAAGGTCAAAGGACCTTAGACAAAAAAATTCACAATTTTTAGAAAGTCCGAAGTATTTTTAAAAAATTAAAAATATCCACAAAAACATTTAATTCATGAAAAATACCAAAATTAATCCAAAATATAATTTTAATTCAGAATATGGAAGAGAAAAATATTTAAAGATTTTTGGTGAAAGTCCCATATTTTTTGGATTAAAAGTAAAATTTCTACGAATTAAATAAAATAAGTGGATTAAATGGAAATTCAGAAAATACAAAAAAACAAGGGCCATCAGATCTCCCTCATTAATTGAGGTGGCAAATCTGATGGTCAAGCGAGCGTGTTCCACCAAATACCTGAGTCAATGCGCCACACCAATGATAGCCAGAACCAATAGCCAAGATTAAAACATTTTGAAAGGATCAGATGGTTTGGAAGGTGCCAACGCACCACCGGAGCCCTAGCTCTGGTCATCTTCTCCGGTGGACCTCAACAAACTGGTCCACCACAAACCATCACAAAAATGAAAAGTAAGGACATGGTTTTAAAGGAAAAATGCTCAGGAGCTCGAATCAGACCTCCATTTCATCCAATTCCAAGTATATTGAAAGATACATCGATTTGAAATTTGAGGTTCATGATCTGAGTTGCTTCGATTTGACCTAAAAGCAACTCAATCTTGTTTCCTACATTGGTAGGACTTAAGCCAACGAAAAATCAAAGAGAATAGTGAAGAATTGAGAGAGAATCGAAGGCTCAAAGTTTCTAAGAAATCACCTTTGGGTAGCTTGAATCTGGCTTGATCATACTTCCAATTGGCCTTGACTCGACTCTAGAAGCTTACAGGAAGTGAAATGGATCAAAGAGAGGCTTGGATTCTTGGAGTTTCAATCTTAAAATAGAAGGATATTTGAAACTCGATTTCAAGTGAAATCTTCAAGTTTATCCTTTAATGCAGGTTAGGGAGGCAATGGTTCAAAGCTTGGGCAAGCAGGGATCCTCATTATGATCACCAAGGTCATGTATATATAGCCTAGCAAGGTGATTTTCACACACTTTGAAACTTTGCCAATTTTAGCAACTTTGATGCATGGATGCATGGGCAATGATTTGGGTTCAATTCATGATGTAATCTTGCTCCAATTCATGCACAATGGATCCTGAATCATTAACATGTAAGCATGCAAAAGGAAATGGAAAATTGAATTCAAATCTTGCCAAAATAAACCTATGAAAGAAACCATGCGCTAATACCTAAATCTTGTCCAAATGAAATGATCTTGGATGTTTTGGAAATGTGACACCAAGGGGAACAACTTTGATTTTGAATAATTTTCTATTTGAAGCTTGGATCATGATGAATTTTGAGGTGTATGTTTGAGAAATCAAACATAATTGAAAATTTTCTAAGTACTAAGTCAAATGACCACTTCTTCCACCTTGAATAACTTTTGCTATGAGCTTCAAATGGAAATGGTTTATTCACCAAAGTTGTAGATGTTTCATCCCTATTCAATTTGGTCACATATTTTACCTCATTTTGATTTGGCATGAGGGAGTTATGCATTTTAGAAGTTGAGGAAAATTGCTTGTTCAATGGTAATGGCCTCAAATGACCTATAATATTTCCTCTTGGCATATGCCCTTTCAAGTTGAATTTGACATTTCTAAAAGAATCAAAGTTGGAAAAGACATCTTGAAATTGAGCATGAAACTTGGATGGCCTCCATCGCATAAAAATTGAGCAAGTTATTGTCCTTGGAACTTGACCTGCTAACTAGGGCACAGAAAAAATGACCTATAATCTTTCACCATAAAAAATGACTTTCAAAGCAAAAATAGATATTAATTACAACATGAGAGTTGTTTGGAATGTCATAAAGAGTAACTTTTCTCTTATAATAATTTTCATATGACAAAAGTTATAGGAGATAGGGTCTAGGGAACCCCAGTTTTGAGCAGTTGACTTTCTCTAGTCAACCACCTTGAACCAACTTGCAAACTTGAAGTTATCTTGATCTTTGGGACTCATGGAGGATCATATATGCATAATATGATGTATAATGAAGTATACCTTGATATATTTGACCAATTGTTGAAGAAACTTATTGAGGAAGTCACACAAGATACCTAGATGAATTAGGGCTTCCAAGGCAAACAAGATTCAAACTCTTGATGAATTATTGATCCAAATGATAAATGAAAAACATGGGGATCCATATATGATTTTTAGAACCATTTAGAACCATCTCTTGATTCATATCCTTGCACTTAGGGTCTCAAACCCTAGTTGTGAGCTTGATAGGGTATTGGTGGATGCACACACTACCTATAAAAGAAACAAAGCTATACATAGACATATTTTTGGTATTTTGGTTAGTAAATAAAGAAAAAAAAGTATGATACAACAAAATGTGCTTGGTGATCTCTCCCATTGCAAATCCAATTAATCAGGGGTAAGGAGGATGCCAAGGTGTGATCCCAAAGCCAATGCAAATGATGAGATAACATGAGGGATCTTAGAGTCAAAATTGGGGTCTTACATCTGCCCCTATTTAAGGACATTCTAACTGAGGATGTGAAGGTAAAAATATTCATATCAACTCAATAGAATGGACTTAAATAACAACATCAAGAAACAAATTTTGGTCCCTAAGAGACCTCATGATGCATATGATATGAATGTTAAAATAATCCTTGTGGGGAATATATTGCCACAAAGGAAAAGAATCTGGGGAGACTAATGCTTGTCGTGACTATATATATAAAATATAGTCTATCGGGTACTTGACTGCAAGTGCATAGTCCAGTCGCTTTAGTTTTAAAAGATATCGATCCCACAGGGACCTATGGTCAAACTAGTGTTACTAACGTCACTATGTTTAGCTAAGGGAATGATTAGTAGAAGTTCGGGGGCAAAATAGTAAATCTAAGGGAAATGTAGTTTTAAGAAATAATTGATGGAAGGAATCAGTATGCAACGCATTAATTGTCAAGGATTCGATAAGTCACCGGTGAATAGTTTAAATGCCAAATATCTCTCAGTAGAAAATATTTATTTAAAAAGCTTTATCTCACACTCTCGTGATTGTTGATTCGGCCTATAGCTTTAAGTCAGAATCTACGCTCTCGCTGTCCCATTTGAAGTTAAAATTACTTTTTGAAAATAAATAAGTTCTAATTGCTTTTAAAGTGCTCTCGCTGTTTTTAAACTCAATGCCTAATTTTTACTATCCAGCTCGAGCCTCACGCTCTCGCGATTGTTGGTTCTCACCTTAGTTAATTTTCCACTCTCGTGGCAAAATCGTATTAAATAGCTTCTCACACTTTTGTGAAAAAGTTAATTAAATTTAGATTAAAAACTTCAGCCTAAAAGATTGTTTGAGAAAAAGAGTTTTCACCGCTTATTATTAAATCCCATCAAATTAAATTGCTACATACCGATACCGGTAATTTAGCCGGACATGTTAAATAAGGCAAACACAGTGCATAAACAAATCAACATTGCAGCAAACATAATTATAATAATAACTGGGCAATAATAATAATAATTCAATAAAAACCTGGCAATCGAAGTAACAGAGTATAGCGAATCTCGAAGTACTTGAGCAGTCCTCCACAAGTCGGTAGGCTTCTGCTTCTTCAATACAAATTTCTTACTAAAATTAAATAAAGTGTAGTAGTTCCCCAATGTAGGAAACTACTACTATGGCTAACTGGAAAACGGAAAGGAAAAGGGAAAAAAGGAAATTCTAAAAAGAATGGCAAAATCTAAGGCAACGGAAACAAAGTTGCTGAAAAGAAAATAACTAAAAAGCTAGAAAGTTGTAAAAATTAATTGCAGAGCGTAAGTGTAAATGTAGGCGTCCTTCGATTTTTCCCATTTTTGTCCTTTATATAGTGCTCCTTTAGGTCTTGGTGGTTGAGATATTTAAGGAAGACTTGGTTTGAATGAGGAATCCGGGGGAGTCATGCTGTTGGAGGAAATTTAGGCATGTTTGGGTGGCTGTGATTGACTATTTCAAAGCGCAAATTCTGGCCGCGTGACGCTCGTCATGGGCCTGTGACGGTTGTCACAGGCTGGGTCGTGACGGTCGTCATGAATCTGTGACTGTCGTCACATCAAAAAATTCTGCATTCTGGTTTTCTGCTTTTTCCTGTGCTTTCTCATCTGTTTCTTCTTCTTTTTCTTCCTTTTCTTCATTTTGCTCATTAATGCTTGGAGATTTAAATACCTGCAAAAACAACTCGAATACTTGCGGAATGATCGGAATATTAATTAAAATGTTATGATCTTTGAGTGTAAATCAAGGCAAATATCTGATGTATTTTCGCATTATCAGAGACTGAAAGTCCAAAGGAGTATAATGCATTCCATAAGGAAAACTCACTGAGGAGACATCGATTCTAGGGGATAAAAGGATATGTGTAGGCCAGGCTACGACTTGAAAACTACTAGAGACGGGAGGGATTTTCCATGAAAATAAATCAATGGAAGGACTCGGCCCGGGGATAAGGTTATCAGCGGGGGATGGCGACTTTATTGAGGAAATACACACTCAAACTCAGTTGGGGAAGTACGAACTTCAACACAAGAGTAAAAAAGATGTATTATTTACTACTGGTGAATAGTTAAGAAGATAATACACTCTGATAGAGGGACATCCATTACCGGTTAGGGTAAACATATCAAGGATGACTCGCTGAGGAAAAAGCGGTGTATTCATGCCAACAAAACAGCACAAAGGATACAAATATCGAAGATTTGAATCATCACAACAAAACACTCGGCTAATCTCAACAAGATGGAATCACCAACTAGAGAAAATGTTAGGGATGAAAATAAATCATCTAGCTCTGAATAAATCAACTCTGGTTGGGGAAAACATGGAGAACATGCTTCCAACCAAACCAAGGCAAACTCCGCGGGGAGAAGAGAGCACCGCTGAAGGATGATCAATCAATCATACCGAGGATATGGAAGGATCTATTGAGGATCCAAATAAGTCGACAGTGCGGGGAATCTTTAAATCAACACCATGCTAAATGGGAGACAACCATACAGGGGATAAAATCAAATACTGCCGAGAAAAAGGGAACTTTTATCTGAAGATGAACTCTTTCAGGGAATACGAGAGATAAAACTCTGAATGAGGAATCAAGCAACTGCTAAGGATGCTGTGACAAAGACCGTCACACTCCTCAATGATCATCAAATTCTTCTTGGAAATTGCGAAATAAACCAAATCCAAGGTAAAGATAACCAGATCTGACTCACCCAGGGGAGAAACTGTCGCGGTTATGCAACACAATCAAATGCATATGGGGATCTGGAAACCAAATAAAGTTTCCGGTTACCCAGGGTTCAATCATCTAATCACAAACTAAGGAATGCAAAGCATGAACAACTCAGCTGGGGAATATGAATTTGTAAAGGGGATCAATCATCAGCCCAACCGGCGATGAGACCCACCAACTCTACTAGAGATTAGAAAAATACTTGAGGAGAAACTCATAAACCAAGTTGGAGACGAATGACGAACTGTTGGGGAAAATAATTACAAAACCCAATGCTTGGGGGAGACCAATAATGCTTCACACTTCGAGACTTACATGTTCTCAAATTGCTGTTGACATTCCTTGCTGAAATCGATTATTCTTAAACTGAATGATTTTATTATTTTAAGAAAAATAATTATTCATTAATTTATTTCATTATCATCATAAAAATTCAATTTTATTTAACAGAAGTAAATAAGAGTAAAAATAATTAGATAAAAGCTCAACTTTATTTAATAGAATGGTAGTCCGCGAATGGCGAGACTCCATGGATCTTTACAAAGTTTGAAAATGGTAATTTACATGGAAAAGGGCTCCATTGAATACAATGATCACTACTCTCCCTACCAACTTGAAAATCCGATGTGATATTGTCTTTGGTTGAGAATGAAGAATTAGAACCAAATGACTGTTCCAAACTGCTTCAAAGATCGGGACCGGCCGGATGCAGTTACTTGCCATAATCCCTAATTTTTTCCTAGATTTCCCCAAGGTGGCGTACTCAATCTACCGGGTAAATGTTCTATTTTATGTCTCTAACTTTTTCCTGGATTGTCCTTTCGGGTTTTCAATCCACCGAGACGCTCATTTTTTCCTAAGTCGCCCTTTTAGGTTTTCAACTTAGCGAGTTGTTCTTTTATTTTTAGGCGAAGTATTTCTTGACTGCATCAGCATTCACAGGACGAGTGAACTCTTCACCATCCATAGTTGTAAGAATCAAATCGTCGCCTGGAAAGGCTCTCTTTATAACATATGGGCCTTCATAATTAGGAGTACATTTGACCCTAACATCAGGTTTGAAAGATAGAATCTTCTTGAGCACGACGTCACCTTCTATGAACACACGAGGCTTGACCTTCTTATCAAAATCTTTCTTCATTCTCTGCTGATATAATTGACCATGACACATGACAGTCAATCTCTTCTCTTCAATCAAATTGAGCTGATCAAACCTGGTCTGACACCATTCAGCTTCAGTCAACTTGGCTTCCATCAAAACGCACAATGCTGGGATCTCAACCTCCACGGGGAGCACAACTTCCATGCCATAAACGAGAGAGAAAAGCGTTGCCCCTGTTGAAATGTGGATGGATGCATGGTACCCATGCAAAAAAAATGGGAGCATTTCATGCCAATCTTTGTAAGTCACAACCATCTTCTGAATGATCTTCTTAATGTTCTTATTTGCAGCTTCAACAACCCCATTCATCTTGGGTATGTAGGGAGAAGAATTATGATGTGCAATCTTGAAGTCTTTGCAAAGAGCTTCCACCATATTATTGTTCAAGTTTGATCCATTACTAGTAATGATCTTACTCGGCCCACCATATCGGCATATGATTTTATTCTTGATAAATCAGACCACCACATGCTTGGTTACATTTGCATACGATGCCGCTTCAACCCACTTTGTGAAGTAGTCAATAGCCACCAGAATTGAACGATGTTCGTTCAAAGCTTTAGGCTTAATCATGCCAATCATATCAATTCCCCACATTGAGAAAGTCCATGGAGAGGAAATGACGTTCAACAGTGTTGGAGGAATATGAATCTTATCTGCATATATTTGACACTTGTGGCATTTCTTCACAAACTTGCAACAATCAGACTCCATTGTCAGCCAATAGTAACCTGCTCTTAACATCTTCTTTTCCATAACATGTCCATTGGAATGAGTACCAAAGGAACCTTCATGGACTTCTGTCATCAATATGTCTGCTTCGTGTCTATCCATGCATTTGAGCAAAACCATATTGAAATTTCTCTTATAGATCACATCACCATTATAGTAGAAGTTGCCATCTAATCTTCTCAAAGTCTTCTTATCTTTCAAAGATGCCCCAGACGAGTAAATTTGACTTTGGAGGAAACATTTGATATCAAAATACCATGGCTTTTCATCTTTTACTTCTTGAATAGAAAATACATGAGCTGGCCTATCAAGATGCATCACAGTCAAATTAGGAACTTCATTCAAAAAACTCACCATAATCATAGAAGCCAACGTTGCAAGAGCATCTGCCATCCGATTTTTATCTCGAGGGATATGATGAAACTCAACCTTTGTAAACAAAGTTGAAATCCTCCTCGCATAGTCTATATACGGTATTAAACTGGGTTGATTCGTCTCCCATTCACCTTCGATCTGATTCATAGCCAAAGCTGAATCTCCATAGACGTCAAGATATTTAATTCTAAGATCAATGGCCTCTTCAAGCCCCATAATGCAAGCTTCATACTTAGCCATATTGTTTGTACACTTGAAGGTCAATCTAGATGTAAACAGGAAATACATGGCTTGAGGAGTAATAATCACTGCCCCAATGCCATTACCATATGAATTAACAGCTTCATCAAATACCATGCCCCAATGGGAACCAGGTTATGACCCTTCTTCAAGCAATGGTTCATCACAAACTTTCATCTTCAAGTACAAAATCTCTTCGTCAGGAAAATCATATTGCACTGACTGATAATCTTCAATGGGTTGGTGGGCCAAATGGTCAGCCAAGACACTACCTTTAATAGTTTTCTGAGGTTGGTATTCAATATCATACTTAGATAACAACATCTTCTAACGGGCAATTCTCCCAGTTAAAGCAGGCTTTTCAAAAATGTACTTGATCGGATCCATTTTGGATATCAACCAAGTGGTATAATTTAACATATACTGGCGTAGACGCTTAGCAGCCCAAGCCAATGCGCAACATGTCTTCTCAAGCATAGAATACCGAGTCTAACAGTCGGTGAATTTATTACTCAGGTAGTAAATTACATATTCTTTCTTTCCAGATTCATCTTGCTGACCAAGAACACAACCCATACTCTCTTCAAGCACAGTCAAATACACGATCAATGGTCTTCCTTCAACAGGTGGTTACAGAATCAGAGGCTCAAGCAGATACTCTTTGATGCTATCAAAAGCTCTTTTACAATCTGCGGTCCAATCACAAGACTGATCTTTCTGAAGAAGCTTGAATATAGGCGCACATGTGGCAGTCATATGTGATATGAATCTTGAGATATAGTTCAAGCGGCCGAGAAAACCTTTGTCTTGCTTCTCAGTTTTGGGCGCAGGCATCTCTTGTATTGCTTTGACCTTGGTAGGATCAACTTCAATACCCTTCTCATTGACAATAAAGCCCAACAACTTACCAGAACGAACACCAAAAGTACATTTATTGGGATTCAAGCGGAGTTTATATTTCCTCAAACACTGGAATAACTTAAACAAATGCTCAACATGTTCTTCTTCACCACTAGATTTAGCGATCATATAATCAACATAAACTTCAATCTCTTTATGCATCATATCATGAAAAAGACTGGTCATGGCTCTCAGGTACATTGCACCAGTATTCTTTAAACCGAAAGGCATCACTCTATAATAGAATGTTCCCTAAAGGTGTAACGAACATGGTCTTCTCCATATCTTTAGGGGCCATCTTGATTTGATTATAACCGGAAAATCCGTCCATAAATGAAAAGACTTTGAATTTAGTTGTATTGTCTACCAACATATCAATGTGTGGCAGAGGGAAATCATCTTTTGGACTGACTTTATTCAAATCTTTGTAATCAACACATATGCAGACTTTTCCATCCTTCTTCGGAATAGGTACAATAATGGCCACCCACTGTGGATATTCGGAGGTAACAAGAAGACCATCATCAATTAGTTTCTGCACTTCCTCCTTGAAGTTTACTGCCATATCAGGATGAGTTCTTCTCAACTTCTACTTGATAGGCGGTCATTCTGGCTTCAATGACAATCTATGCTCCACAATATCAGAATCCAAACCAGGCATGTCTTGATAAGACCAAGCAAACACATCAGAATAATCTCGAAGGAGATCAATCAACCCCCTCTTAGTTTTTGGACACAGTTGAGACCCAACCTTGTCTTCCTTCACATTATCATCGGAACCCAAGTTGACTAAATCAATATGTTCTTCAAACGGATGAATGGCTTTTCCCTCATGCTCAAGTAGACGGGATAACTCATCCGATACTTCTTCATCATCAATCTCTTCCTCTGCTTCAAACACAGGGAAATCAAAGTTTGGAGAGGGAGTATGATCATTGTATTCAATGGCTTTGAGAACCAACCTGCATAATGATTTGATATTTTGATTTTAGAGAAGTGGAGTGCGAACAAATATTATGCAGATGGAAGATTATTATTTATTTATGTTTTTTTTTGTGATTACCATTTTTAGAAAAAGCGAAAAGTAAAAATAAAACATCATAGATGTGGATGAATAAAATTGTATTTCATTGATGATAATAAAGAAAATGCCCAACACTGTTCACTTCTCCCTTAGGCATAAGAGAAGGATTTTTTCTAAAAATAAATGAAAAAAAATTACTTAGAATGGTGAATAACAGGAGGAACATCAACAGCAACCCAATTGTTGCAAGTCTGGCCATACGTCACAAAGTTGGCACAAGCTTCGTCTTCATCACCACTATCCTCGATAATGGCAGATGAGTGTTGATCATTCTCATGAATGAACCCTCCACTGTGGAATATTGGTTGCATAACCTTTACATTGGCGTTGAATCGCCCTGGTTGAAATCCTATCCCTGCCCTGTTCTTGTTCTCAGTGACCTCCACAACACACCCCCACTTATCAATACTGTCATCCTGAATAGGCTCTTATGCATCTTTCAAAGAAGACATGAGTGCCCCAGCTTTCTTCAATTCATCAGCAATGGACAAAGCTTGGAACGACGTTCCAACTTCCTCCTCAGCATCAAAATAAGTGAAAGACAACAAATGGCTCACCAATAATGCCTTCTTTCCACCAACAACGATAAGCTTGTCGTTCTTCATGAATTTCAGCTTTTGGTGTAGAGTAGACGTCACAGCTCCAGTTTCATGAATCCATGGCCTTCCCAAAAAGAAGTTATAGGTCGGGTGGATATCCATTACCTAGAAAGTAATTTGCAAATCACTCAGACCTATCTTCACCAGAAGGTCCACTTCCCCAATGACGGTCTTACGAGAACCATCAAACACTTTGACAACTACACCATTGTACCTCATAGGGGTGCCTTGGTAGGAGAGTCTTGACAGAGTTGACTTTGGCAATACATTCAATGATGACCCAGTTTCGATCAACACATTGGATAAAGCGTCCTCCTTGCAGTTCATCGAAATATCTAATGCCAAATTGTGATTTCTACCTTCCTCGGGAAGTTCCTCATCACAAAAACTCATATTATTACAGGAAGTGATGTTGGCCACTATGTGGTCAAACTGATCCATAGTAACGTCATGTTCAACGTAAACTTGTTCTAACATATTCTGCAATGCTTCTCTGTGTGCTTCAGAATTCATCAACAATGATAGCATAGAGATCTTTGACGGCATCTGGAGCAGCTGCTCTATAACATTCAATTCACTTCTCTTAATTAATCTTAACACCTCATCATCATTGTTAGCCTTCAATTTATTGGATTCACCAGACTGACACATTGGAGCACTAACCGGGTTCATTGCAGAAATATTTGCCTTCTTTCTTACTAACACATCTTCTACAACCTTCGGCAACACTGGACTAAACATACGACCAATACGAGTCACCTTAGTAATGTATGCAATATTTACCACTGAATCTACAATTGGTAGAGGAACCTCTTGACCGTTCTTTATCATAGTGGCATTGTATTGATATGGCACAACTTTATTGGATGCATAAGGGACATGGTTTACTAACTGTATAACCAACGACGATACCGATCTATTGACATTATTGTTGTTATTGCTATCAAACTGAATGACTACCCGCTCAGGGGTCTTAAACACCGGTACAATGACATTTACATCATCTCACATATCCCTTGACTGTTGAATCTGGATTACTTTCTCATCCATCAACTTTTGGATATCTCTCTTGATAATCATACACCCACGAGGGTTCACGCTGAAAATGACACGACCATCATGGTAATGTTCACAGTCACTGATTAAACAAAGAGTCTTATGCATTTCTACCAGATACCTCTGAATACGCCTCACATCAAAAACTCTGAAGTTCCCTGGACAACCGTCCACCATGTTGACAAAAGCGTTATCATGTGCAGGCAACATATTGGCTTTCACATTTGGCGCTCATTCCTCAAAGGACACCATACCACTCTTGACAAGCTTTTGAACTTCGTACTTCAACGGATAACAGTTCTCTATATCATGACCGGGGGCTCCCTGGTGAAAAGCACAATGAAGATCAGGCTTGAACCACCATGGTAGTGGCTCCGGGATTTGCGGAGGTTTTCTCGGCTGGATTAGATTCTAGAGTACCAGGGATGGGTACAACTCTCCATAATTCATAGGAATAGGGTCAAAGGAGACCTTCTTCCTTTCAAAATTTTGCTGGTGATGATTGTTGTTGTTGTAGTTGGTTCTTTGTTGTGGTTGTTATTGATGTTGTTATTGCTGAATTGGAACTGATTGATTGTTGGAATTGTTAGGAAAAACTGGAATTACTGAAGAAACATGGTGCTGATGTTGACGGGGTTGAGAACCTTTCCTGACATGAGGCCTTCTCTGCCTCCCCACTGACACTGAATTAGCTTCTCCCTCCTTCCTCTTAGAGAAACTTCCACCATACTTCTTGCTAGCTGACGCCTATTCTTTAGTCAAACATCCTTCACGGACTCCTTATTCTAGCCTCATCCCCATGTTTACCGTTTCGGTAAAATCATCGGGGGCACTTGCAATCATGTGTTTGTAATAAAATGAACTCAACATTTTCAAGAAGATCTTAGTCATCTCATTCTCTTTGAAAGGCGGACTTATCTGAGCGGCCATTTCTCTCCATCTCTAGGTATATTCTTTTAATGTCTCTTTATCCTTTTGAGACATAGACCTCAACTGGTCTCTATCAGGCGACATATCCACGCTGTACTTATACTGCTTGACAAAGGCCTCCCCTAAGTCATTGAAAGTACGAATGCTAGCATTATCCAGGCCCATATACCATCTAAGGGTAGCTCCAGTTAAACAGTCTTGGAAATAGTGAATCAATAGCTGATCATTATCCGTTTGAGTAGACAATTTCCTGGAATACATAACAAGATGGCTCAATGGGCAGGTATTCCCTTTGTACTTTTCAAAGTTTGGGACCTTGAATTTCACCGAAATCTTAACATTGGGGACCAAGCAGAGTTCATCAACACTCTTCCCAAATAAGTATTTCCCTCTTAGAGTCTTCAACTCTTTGTGCTAGTCAAGGAATTGATCTTTCATCACATCCATCTCTCATAGACATCTGTACCTTCAGACGGCTCAGAGTGGTAGATAATGTCCTTAACACCAGGCAGAGTGTGAACGATAGGAGGAGGCACAGACATGACCGGGCTAGATGCCGATAGAGAAATAAATATGGATGCATACCCTTATGGCATGAAGTTTGGAAGCATTCCCCAAGGGAATCCAACAGGAATAGCAGAAATGGGTTGGTTGGCAGCAACAGGAACAATTGAAGAAATAATCTCACAAATAACAGTCCTCTAAGGAGGAGGAGTTGCAGGAGATGGCGATTGCTGATTCTGAGCAGCAATCACGGATTCCATTAGTGTCGTCAGTCTGGAGATTGCATCCTTTAGATCTCTATTTTCTTTCTCTAGATGATCCATTATCTTCGGTTGATTAGCACGAGTGTTATAGCGGTGAGTCATCTTGGTTGATTCACAGAAGAAGAACTGATAAGACATCTAGCGGAAGAAAACCTGTTATGCAGATGATGCATGAAATGCAATGTTTTGATTGTTTTTAATTTCAAGGAACATATGAAGTCCTATTTGCAAATATATATTCAAATAATAACAATAATAAAAAATTTCTTGACCATAAAATCTCTTTTTATTCATAAAATTGGAAGGATTACATTGAGTACATTTTCAGAAACCAAAGTACAAATACAAGAGAAAAGGAAAACATCATCCTAAGGGTCCCTAGCAACTGAATCAGATGATCTGGATACGAGTGCATACTTCCTTTGAATGCATCGAATCTCAAACTTAAATGATGTCTTCATCTGAGCTTTCTCGAGGACAAGTTGATCAACAATCTTCTTCCAAGCACCGAAAGGCTAAGGCATGCTAGAGGAAGATAAACTCTCTATCTCTCTTTGTCTCTTCACTGCACGGTCTTCAAGAATCTCAATAAGCGCATCCTTGTCTTTCGACTCAAGCTGCAACTCCTCATGCTTTTGGCTCAAAGCAATGAACCGCTCTTCCCACATATCTCTCTCTTGCTTCATCTTGGCAAGTGCATCTTCCAACTCCTCTAGATATTGGTTAGGGAGAGTTGATGGCTCAACCACAATCATAGACATATGTCTCTCACAAGCATATGGCATCTTCAACTCCAAATCTCTCTTCTTCACCCAAATAATGTAAGCTTCCAAAGCTACACAATTACGTGGACCAAGCTCGGATCTTCCCTTCCTATACACATTATGCCAAGCATGTATCTTCCCTTCCTACACAATTAGGATCTTTACCCTCTTGATAAAATAGACCTTCTAACTAAGTGTTATTAGGTTTATTTCTCAAGAGGAACCCAAGTTGATGATGAGCCAATGCAGGGTTGTAGTTGATTCCTCCTTGTGTACCAATAAGAGGCACATTAGAGAATTCACCACAACTATCAATAATGTCCGAGCTACCCAGTGCAAAATCATACCAAACAATATCATCATTAGTGAGGGACATAAGTCTCTGAGACCACCGTAGACATTGCTTGTTCTCCAAAAAAGCAGGTGTCTGAGGCAAGTGCGAAATAAACCACTTGTACAGAAGAGAAACACAACACACAATAGTCCCACCACTTTTAGAATTCCTCAAATGCAAAGAGAAATACACGTCACCCAACAGAGTCGGAACAGAATTCCTAATCAAGAAAATTCTAATGGCATTAACATCAATAAAACCGTGGATATTAGGGAACAAAGCCAAGCCATAGATGAGAAGTAACAAGATAGCCTCAAAAGCATCCATGCTACCAGCTTGAGCAAAAATAGTAACTCTACTAATGAGAAACTCATAAGTCAACCCAAGAATTCCTCCTTTCTTCACCAAATGAGCATCAATCTCAGATTTCTTCAGATGAATAGCTTCAACTATAATATGAGATCTCAAGATCTCCTCTAATCCACTAAAAGGTACTTTGTCAGATACGGATATACCCAAGAGATGGGCATACTCTTCCAACGTGGGTGTAACGGTAAATTCATGACCATCAAGTTATGGATAAATTTGACTTCAATAAAACCAGAGTCGCCACCGCACTTTTGTTATTTCCAAGGGAAAGGGGAAAAGTATGAACAAAACCCAAAGATAAGAAGTTTTCAAATAAAAACTAATAAAATTCCAGAGATTACAGGTAAGGGGGTTGGTTACATAGAGGGAAGATGTTAGCACCCAAAGTGTCCTAGGTACTCCTAGGAAGCCCATTTTTGTGTGTACATGTGTTTTAGGTATAAAGATGTTTGCAATAAATAGAGTGTGGGGATGAGAAAAGAATTTATTAATTATATTTTTGTGATTGACAAGACCTTCGGACTTGTGCCTACGTACCAACATAAAATGAGGGATCAAAACCTCGTAGTTCGTGGTAACAATTTCAAAGTGAGTGAGTTGTTTTTTAACAAAATTTAAGTTTGAAAGAGGCACAAAAGGCCTAAAAGAGTTTGAATGGGTGTTAGTTCTTTTTGTCTTTTGAAATTTTAAGTCAAGTATGGTTAAGTTTATTTACAAGTTTGATCAAGAAAAAGAGTTTGAAAAATGCAATGGCATAATGCCAAAGTTTCTAATTTGCAACCAAGTCATAGTTTAGAAATCACAAGCAAAGAAGATTTTAAAAGGGGGAGAGACTTGAAATTTAAGAAGTGGGAGGAGATGAAGAGGCTAATCCTAAGCAAAAATTAAAAGTTAAGGGTTGAAAAGATCTGACCAATGGGATGCAATCCAATAGACAATACTGTCATATAAAAACCCAATTTTCCCTTGGACTTTAGAATCAAGCAATATCAATACACACAATAGCAAGGTGAAGAGAAAGGCATCAAATAAAGATAGCCACATCCAAGCTTAGCAACTCCATGATCTTCTTCGTAATCTCCCATGTATCAGATGACATACTCCTTGAATGGCTTAGAATAAGGCACTAGACACAAGTTCAAAGTAACAATTGCATCAAGACCATGTAGCATATGAACTCAAAAGGGATCTCAATACTTACTTCAGATGAAAGTTCAATTCACAATGACTGACTTTAGAAAAGTTGGCATTGGCCAAGTCCTTTTTGCATAGGGAATGTTGCATAATTCTAAGTCCAATGTCTCAATCCAATCCAACATTCCACACAAATCCTTTTTTAGGGTTTTTGTTGTTATTATGTACATTAAGGTCAAAAGACCACAAACACAAACAAAATACAAAAACCAGTATATACAATCACAATATAATCACAAGATATGGCTCAAGTGAGAAAAGTGAAAATGGCATTAAAGTAAACAAGTTAAATGATATGAATAATGTCAAATGATAAAGACTTGAATTTAAAGTGCAAAAAGTAAATAACTTGAAATTAAAAGTTAGTCGAATGTTAGTTGATTAGAAGTTAGTATTGCTTTTGCTTTTTTATTGTTTAAGTCATTCTTTGGAGAACACTCAACCCTCTATTCACAAGTATGGATCCTTGAACCAAGACATCTTCCAAAGGAAGGAAAAAGGCCAAGTTTCCACAGAATACCATGAAAGGGGGAGACTTACAATCTCACTTACTAGAATGCTATGCTTTTGGGTCAAAATTTAGCGCTATGTTAAGCAATCGTAATTGGACTTATGTAGAAGTCACAACTATTTGAGGCTAGACAATAGAAATTTTAGTGTTAATGCATGTTATAGATATGGTATTATAAACCATACTCCTAAAACATACCATAATTAAAAGAAAATGGCAAGAGGGTGGACTTAATCCCATCCATACTTATGTTGATTTTGCAATCAACTAGCCTTAGGATATAGAGATATCGTAGGTCAATAAAATGGATGGGATAGAATGGGATTGAAGATGAAGAGGGAGGGGAAATGAAACAAACACAAATTGGTCATGGGAGGACTTTTATCAAATTAAAATCATTCATTCATTTTGGGAGATAAAATGCATATTTCATCAATCCCCTAAATCCAATGATTTTAATCCAACAAAGTTAAATCAACCTTGACCAAGGCCCAACAACAAAAGTCAAACTCAATAAGTCAATCAAAATAGCTCAACACAATTTATTTACAATTACACAATTAAAAATCAGTTAAAAAAACATTAAATTAAATTATGGTTAGTCAAAATCCTAAAACCTCTTCAAAACACCAAATAAATGGCTAAGAGATTTAGCATAGGTCAAACAAGGTCAAAGGACCTTGGGGAAAAATTTCATTATTTTTGGAAACTTAAAAGTATTTTTAAACAATAAAAAAATATGCACAAAAACAATTAAATCATGAAAAATATTAATATTGATCCAAAAAATAATTTTAATTCAGAAAATGAAAGAGAAAAATATTTGAATTTTTTTGGTGAAAGTCCCATATTTTTTAGACCAATATTAAAATTAATATGAATTAATGAAAATAAGTCAATTAAAATGAAAATCAGAAAATGCTAAAAAACGTGGATCACTTGATCTCCCTCATTAATTGAGGTGGCAGGTCAAGTGGATCAGAGCGCACTATCCATGGTGAACCTTAGTCAATGTTCCACACGTGTGGTAATCAATTTGGATGCTCAAGATTAAAACAAAATAGAAGGATCATGTGGTCCGAAGACATGTCAACACATCGCCGGAGCAAGAGCTTCAGTCTTCTTCTCCGGTGGACCTCACCGAACTGGTCCACCTTCAACCATCACCAAAATAAAAAATGGAGGACATGAATTTAAAGTAAAAATGCTCAGTAGCTCGAATCTGACCTCAGTTTCACCTAACTCCAAGTATATGAAAAGATACAGGGAGTTGAATTTTTGGGATCATGATCTGAGTTGCTTCGATTTGACCTCTAAGCAACTCAATCTTGTTGCCTACATTTGTAGGACTTCAGACAACCAAAAATCAACAAGAATAATGGAGAATTGAGTGAAAATCGAAGTGATGAAAAATTCAGAAATTCACCTTCAATGCAGGTTCAGATGGACACGATCTTTCTCTCAATTGTGCTTGGCCTTGCTTTATATGCTTGATGGAGTGGAAATGGATCAAGGAAGAAGAAGGACTCTTGGAGTTTGAATCTTAAAACAGTGGGAGATTTCAAACTCGATTTTCAATGAAAATCACCAAGCTTATCCTTTGAATGTGGAGGTTTAGGGTTGTAGTTTCAAAGCTTGCGCGCCAGGGTCCTCAATTCTGAGTGAGAGGGCTTCTATTTATAGCCAGGGTCATTGATAATTGCACACCTCTTCAAAAATTCAAAAATAGCAAATCACCTTTGCATGGATGCATGGGTGTGTGATACGCCCATGTAATGATGCATCCAGGTCTAAAAATGAGTGTAAGCAATGCTGAAGTCATGTGGAAAGGCCATGCATTCGCGTATGAGAAATGGAACTTCAAATCTACCAAATGGTGCTTCAACTTTAATCCATGCACAAGTCATTCATTATTTGTCCAAATGAGATGAATTTGGAATTTTTGGAAAGGTTAGATCAAGAGGAATAAATTTCATGTTGGACACGTTTTCATTTGAAGCTTGGATCATGATAAATTTCGAGGTGGAAGTTTGGAAAATCAAACATATCAAAAAAAATTCTAAGTACCAAGCCATAAGTTCACTTCTTCCACCTTGAGTAACTTTTTCTATGGGATTCAAATTAGAAACGCTCCTACATCAAAGTTGTAGCTCTATCAATGTCCTTCAAATTGGTCATAAATTGACCTCATTTGGATTTAGAATGAAGGAGTTATACATTTTAGCAATTGAGGAAAATCACTTGTTCAATGGTATTGGCCTAAAATGACCAATAATGTTTCCTCATATCACATTCATTTAAAAGTTGAATTTGCACTTCCTCCAAACATAAAAGTTGAAGTAGACATCTTGAATTCGATTATGAAACTCTAATGAATTTCATATCATGAAAATTGAGCAAGTTATGGTCTTGGGAAGTTGACTTCTAAATTAGGGTTTAGACAAAATGACCTATAATCGTTCACCATAAAAAATGACTTTCCAAGAAAAACTAGATCTTGACCTCAACATGAAAGTTGTTTGGAATGTCATTTAGAGTATTTTTGATCTTCAAATCATTTTCATATGACAAATATTGTAGGAGATAGGGTCTAGGGAACCCCAATTTTGATCAGTTGACTTTCTCTGGTCAACCACCATAAACCAACTTGCTATCTTGATATTCTCTTAATTTTTGGGACTCATGGAGGATCATATATGCATAATATGATCTAATGTGAAGTATACCTTGAAATATTTGATCAATTGGTGAAGAAACTTATTGAAGAAGTTACATAAGATACCCAGATGAATTAGGGTTTCCAAGGCAAACCAACTCCAAACTTTTGATGATTTCTTAATCAAGATAACATGTGAAGATCATGGGGATTCATATATGATACTTAGAGCCATAGTAAACCATTTTTGATTGAGATCCTTGCAATGAGGGTCTTAAACCCTAGATATGAGCTTGATAGACCAAAGGTGAGCATATGCACTACCTACAAAAGAGTTAAACTCACTGGGGAGACAGAGACTCTGGGGGATAAAAAGGTCGTGCGTAGGCCAGGCTACAACTTAAATTTTTTTGGGGACACGAGGGATTACATGAGAATAAATCAATGGAAAGACTCAGCCAGGGAATAAAAGGAACATCTGTTGAGAAACGGGTAGATCAGAACAAAGCTGAAATACTCAAACCAAACAGGAAAAGGCGGTTTCGCCGAGGAAATACGCACTCAAGCTCAACTGGGGGAAGAAATGATCTTCAACATAGGAGGAACAAAATTATATTATCCGCTACCGGTTACTGGGTAAGGGTATAATAAATTTTGACAGGGAGGACATCCATTACCAGTTATGGTAAACATATCAAGGATGACTCACTGAGGGAAGTAGAAGGTGTATTCATTACCAGTTACTGGGTAAAAATAACCTGCTGGAGAAAAGCCAAATAGGATTTACAACTACCGGTTACTGTGCAGAAGACCACAAAGAAAGAGAATATCCGTCATTGATTAAAGTGAACATATCAAGGATAGACTCAAAGGGGAAGAATATCTGTCATCGGTTAGGATGAACATATCAAGGATAGACTTGTCTCGGGACATTAGGAAGGATACCCGTCACCGGTTAAGATGAACATATCAAGGATAAACTGCCTGAAAAGGTAGGAATTATATCTATCGGATATTGGATACAATACCAAAAAGAGAACATCCGTCACCGGTTAAGATGAACATATCAAGGATAAACTCCGAGGGGAGAAATAAGGATTACATTTATCAGTTACTGGATAGAATACCGAAAAGAGAATATTCGTCACCGATTAGGGTGAACATATCAAGGATAGATTTCGCAGGGGGAAACAGGATTTACAACCACCGGTTACTGGGCAGAAGACCACAAAGATGAGGAAATCTGTCACCTGTTAAGATGAACATATCAAGGATTAACTCTCTGGGGAACAAAGTAGGAATTACAACTACCTTTTTACTGGGTAGAATACCACAAAGATGAGGAAATCCGTCACCAGTTAAGATGAACATATCAAGGATTAACGCTCTGGGGAACAAAGTAGGGATTACAACTACCTTTTTACTGGGTAGAATACCACAAAGATGAGGAAATATGTCACTGATTAAGATGAACATATCAAGGATTAACGCTCTGGGGAACAAAGTAGGGATTACAACTACCTTTTTACTGGGTAGAATACCAAAAAGAGAATATCCGTCATCAGTTAGGATGAACATATCAAGGATAAACTCAAAGCAGGGAAGAAAGTATCTATCACCGGTTAGGATGGACATATCAAGGATAAACTTCCTGGGAGACGTGAGAAACGATTTCGCTGGGGAGAAAAAGGTTACTTATGTCGGGCATTGGGCAAAAAGTGAAATATTCACAAATTGAGAAGAATATTACCAGTTACTGGGTAATAGACTCTCAGGGGACCAAAAGCATCTATCTAGGTAAGATCTGGAAAGAAACGGTCAATCAAAGACTCAACCCAATGAGGATACAACTCAAGGGGAGTAGTTCCATCCAGACAATCAAATGGGGAGGAAACTGAAATAAGAATCATCCACGAGGACGTAACTCAGTGGGGAATGAGAAAGGTTAAATTATTTCTGCTTAAGGGGTTGACACTCTACAATTGAAAGAGGACAAACAAACCAAATCTGCGTGGGGGAAAAGTATACCACCGTAGCAGAGGATCAGAGAAATAATGAATCACAAAGTGTATTGCAAATGCGATAATGAAATTTATGAGTGTATATGTATATGTATATGTATATGTGTATATGATGATTATGCTGACAAAATGATCACAAAGGATACAAATGTCACTGGAGTGAATCATTGATACAATTCTCAACCAATCCTCAAAGGAGGGAACAACCGCTGGAGAGAATCGGCCACCTCAAAGGCTCAACCCTGGATGGGGAAAAGAGGAGAGGATCTGCTAAGGAAACTGCATTATCAATTTTACGGGGAATTTTAGGTCAACACCATATCAAATGGGAGACAACCTTGCAGAGGATCGAAAATACTGCTCAAGAATCAGAGCTAACAAAGGTTATTGACAATTCTGATGGCGACTTGTGAGGAAACATAATATGCCAAGTCGTGCAAACCGCTGCGATGACGCGCCTATAACTCGAGGGAGGCAAATACAAACCTAGTTGGGGAGACTAACAAAATTCGTCTGGAGATGCTGGAAATCTGTTGGGGAAGAAACAAAGATTACGCCAACTTCTTGGGGGAAACCAACAATGCTTCGCATTTTAGGGCTTACCTGTTTTCGGACCGCTATGAACATCCCTTAATGAAATCGATTGCTCTTTAAAAAGTAATTGCTTTTATTATTTAAGAAAACATGATTTTTTATTTTAAAACTTTAATTTCAAAATGATCATAATGAAATTTAATTCCATTTAGCTGAATAAATAAGAGTAGAAAGAATTGAATAAAAAGCTCAACTTTATTTAATAGGATGGTAGTCTGTAAATGACAAGACTCCATAGATCTTTACAAAAGTTGAAAAATGGTAATTTACATGGAAAAGGGCTACATTGAATACAATGATCGTTAATCCTTCTACCAACTTTGATATCCACTGAGCTCTTGCCTTTGGTTGAAGATGAATCAGAATTAAACATTATGCTCAAGAAAGTCTTCAAGACTGGAGATCAATAGCTTGCAGTTACTTGCCATAATCCCTAATTTTTGCATAAATTGCCCCAAGGTGGGGTACTCAATTTATCGGGATTTTTTTTTTCTGTTTTATGTCTCTAACTTTTGCCTGGATCGCCCTTTCGGGTTTTCAATCCACCGAGACACTCATTTTTGCCTAAGCCGCCTTTTCGGATTTTCAACTTAGCGAGTTGTTCTTTTCTTTTTTAGGCGAAGTATTTATTGACTGCATCGACATTCACAGGTGTCGCATCGCGCGAAAAACCGGCGGGAAAAGAAAGAAACAACAGAGCCGCCACCGTGCGTTATTTATCCCAAAAGAGGGAAAGGAAACGCTCGAAGTAAACCTAGGAAAGAACATGGTCTCGCGACCAAAGAGGATGGGTTCGGGAGTCGATTATGCGAAGGGAAGGTGTTGGGCACCCTACGCATCCGTAGTACTCTACGGGATCCACGCACAGAAGGAAGGAAAATTGGTTGCTAAACACTGCTCAAACTCACACACACTGGCTGAAAGAGACGAAAGAAACTGACTGAAACCGACTCGGCAGGATATCGCATCCTGGGCCTACTTAGTCTATCAGGCATAGACATCAGAGTCGAAGTAGTTCGGACTGGGGAAACGACACATGCTCGCTAGGATGTCGCATCCTATGCATACGTATCTTCTCGGACGAGAGAAGAATCAGAGCATTCGTAGCTCGGCTGACACGCACACAAACAAACAAAACACAGGCAAACATGGAGCCCGACTGCCAATCACTGGACTTATGTCAGCATCCGAACCAAAACAACACAACAGATAGATAGGGAGTCGGGGACTCAGCCTATAACTGTCAAACAAAACACACAAAAAGAAAAAAAGCGCCCGGAGAGATCAGCTCAATCTCCTGCCTACATACTTCATCTGGTGTGAAGATCAGGGCGATGTAGTTCCCCTACGCAGGGACAAAGGATCTAGCCTAACCAGATAACAGAGGGAGACACAACTCTAGGGAGACTACGACTCGAGCCTAGATGTTGTCATGCAAAGTCAACCCTAAGTTAAGGTTTCTAACTAAATGGCACAAGGGCCAACCTATCCTAGACAAGGCTTGCACAGGAAGCAAGGGTCTCGATTGCAACGAGGGCAAGAGAAAGGGGAGGTCTCGATCGCAACGAGGGCGAGAGAAAGGAGAGATCTCAATCACACAGGGGTGAGAGAAAAGAGTTAGTGTTAGTGGTTAGTCAAACTCGGCAAGACATCGCATCTCGTGCCTACGTATCTCATCTGAACATGAGAATCAGAGTTGCCGTAGTTCGGCCGATAGGGAAAAAGGACTCGATCGCAACGAGGGCGAGAGAAAGGGAAAGGCTCGATCGCAACGAGGGCGAGAGAAAGGATCGCAACGAGGGCGAAAACAAGCACGGATTAGTTGTTAGTCAAACTCGACAAGACATCGCATCTCGTGCCTACGTATCTCATCTGGACATGAGAATCAGAGTTGCCGTAGTTCGGCCGATAGGGAAAAAGGACTCGATCGCAACGAGGGCGAGAGAAAGGGAAAGACTCGATCGCAACGAGGGCGAAAACAAGCACGGATTAGTTGTTAGTCAAACTCGACAAGACATCGCATCTCGTGCCTACGTATCTCATCTGGACATGAGAATCAGAGTTGCCGTAGTTCGGCTACGGAGGGACAAAGGTCTCAATTGCAACTAGGGCAAGAGAAAGGGAAAGTCTCGATCGCAACGAGGGCGAGAGAAAGGATCGCAACGAGGGCGAAAACAAGCACGGATTAGTCTAAACTAAACCTATCTTGCACAAGCAGCAAGCCTAAGCTAAACCTAAGAGGCAAAGCAAGCAAATACAATCACAGGAAGCACACTCTATATGCATACAAGAGGCTCACACAAGGGTTAGGCACTAGGGCCAACTGGAATAGGGTAAGTGTGCTCTTAACCTTGCCATTGAGAGGCTAAGGTGAAGCAGATGAAAGGATGAAGTGAGGATGAGACCTCACAGCTCTTATCCCTGGCCAGGGAGAGCTAATAGACAAATGAGCATGGGTCCAGAAAGTGGGAACCCTTCTATACTCGAAGACTCTGACACCGTACACTTCGTACAAGATCTTGGGTTTGTATCCCAATGCATCAACCATGTGATGGGAGCAATGAGATGACTCACTGAATAGTGGGGGATAGATTGCATATCCCTACCTTCCACCAATTGCCTTACTTGAAGGACTTTTCCTGCTTGGGACAATTTTAAACACACACAAGCATGGCCTCTTAAGGAGGACTTCAGACAGTTTGCCCGGTCAAATAACAGACCGGGTCTCCAGACTACATGAAGTAAAGAGATAATTATACCTCAAGAGCAATTGCTAAATAGCAAAGCAAGCAACTAAAGCAACTAAAGGGTACCTGAGAAAAACCAAACAAATCAGTAAACAGTTTCAAAGTTAAAACCAAAAGGAATGGATAAACAGTCAACCACAGAAGGTCAACTGTGCAAAGTAAGACTCAAACACATGAGTCAAACCATCTACAAAACAAAGGTTAGTTCACATGTAAACAAAATCCAATCACATTTGCATGATCTCAATGGCAATGGTGCTTAACCTGAAACAAAAACTCAATAGTGAGCACAATAGACCACTAGGGCTAGCCTAGGGTCAAGGGTGAAAGAAAAAGTCAACACAGCAAGGAAAAGTCAACCAAAACCAAAGTCAAACATTTGAGAAGCTATCACAATTGGGCCCACATTCAAATCATGCATTATGATCATTTCATGAACATTTGAAGTCAAAGTAAGGCAAAGGAAAGCACAAAAAAAAGTCAACAGAATGACTTGCATCAAAAGTCAACCCAAACATTTTCAAAAATCATCAAATAAACCACACTCAATCCTAACATCTAACATGGTAGACATGTAAAATTTCATGGCATTTGGATGAGAGGAAGGCAGTCAATTAAAATCAAGAAGTCAAACCAAATTTAAGCATGCACAATGAAGGTCAACAAACATGGGTCAACTTCAAAAAATCATATCAAATTGAAAACAGATGAGAAATGAATGAGATTAACACCAATGCAAAGCTTAAGATGTCTAGTTATCACATATGAAATTTCATGATCATACAATATGGTATGAGAATTTCCCAAAGGATTTGGCAACATGTATCACATAAAGTCAACCATTGACTAGGCAGGGAAGAAAAATCTCAAATAAATTGGAAACAGAACAATTAATTCCAGGAAAATTCGTACATCAACTAGACATGTAAAGGAGGGCTCATGCAAAATTTGGGGTCATTTGGAGGCCAGGAAGTATATGAACAAAAATCAAGAAAATGCACATCATTGGTGTGACACAAATTGTCACACCCTAGTTCACAAAATCATAACTAGCAAACCACAAATGATAAATGCACAATCTTTATACCAAAACAAAGGTAAATGAGTCTAGTTTCTCCACAAAAAATTTCAAGGTCAAAGGATGCAACATGAGTATTTCACAATTGAAATGGCCAAGGGTATCATTGATGCATACATGTTGGGAAAACAATTGCCAATTAAAATCCAACCAATGAAAAATTTATTAAAATTCATAATCAAATACTAGACTCAACCATGAACATGATGGAAAAAATTTCATAATTTTTGGATTAAAATTGAATGAAATGTGAATTATGGAAGATGGATGAATAATTGGGATGAACATGAACAACTAGCATGGCAAATGGTCAAACAACTAGTCAACAGAGTGGCATTAGTGTAATTCCGTGTCTCACTAATTGAAACGGCAGTGCATTGTGGAAGAGAACGAAATGTTCTCATTGGCTCCCAGCCAATGGAACAGTGCAGTGACCAACCAGCTCAAAGTTTCTGGATTCATCATAAACCCTTAGGGTTTTGGCATGGCAACTCATGTAACTTCATCAGCAAAACAAATTTTCAGCAAACTCAATCAAACAGCATGGCATTAGTGTTCCAACAACATCATTCAGCAACACACAACAATCCAAACTTCATGCAAATTCTGGGAATGCTAGGGTTTATAATACAGCCATGAGCTTCATCAGTATGCAATTCATTCATCCAACATCAACAAAACAAAATTCGAACCCAGCATCACTCACAAGCATGGCATAAGAATGGTTCATACAGCATCTAAACAAACATAAACCAGCATATTCATGAGTTCTGGACAAGTTTTAAAAGCATGAACAAACAGGGTATGAACCTCATCACCTTCATGAACTCACAAATTCCAAAAGCCCAGAATCAAAAATCAAGTATGCCAAAAGCATCAACCAACATTAAGCAACAAAAATACAGCATCATGTTTCATTAAAACAAACCCATCAAGACAAATCGACCAAAAGTTATCATGGACATAGAAAATGAAATCAAGTTTTCTCTCAGCATATCTAACCATTTAGCATGATATAAGTTGCATAATGCTCAGCAACATTGGAACTACACATGGCATAACATTATTTGAAGAAACAAAGTAATCGAAAAACTCACTTGTTTGAAGAAATTCGATGGAGCAGAGTTGTTTGATGGTTACACGCCCAAACAGATGCCAATGATGGTTGGTAGTGATGTATATTTGAGGAACCTTGGCTCAAAAATGCTTGCAAGTGCTCAAATCTACAAGTGCCATTGCTGGTCCATGGAGGAAACAGAGTATGAAAGGGGCTCTACAGTTGGTAATTGATGGTGGAAATGGACTCAGTATGCTGTCTAGATAGTGAAGGAAGCAAGAGGAGCTTGTGTGTTTTGATGATTTTCCCAATTCGAGCCAAAACGCCAATTTGCAAGAAACGAGAGAATGCAGTTTTTCTGTGGTTTTTTAGTTGTGGCTAGGGTTCCAATCAGCAGAAAAATGCACTTATATGTGCTGTTTAACATCTACTAACCAAATGGTAAGTTGGTTTAGTGTTAATAAGATGATTTGCAATTTTGCTAATGTTTGGTCATGTGGAATTTGGAGGTGTAAACTGTACACGAAAATGGGCTTGGCAAGGCTGCAAAAGACCAACAATTTGCTGTTTGTGGTCTGCTTGTGAAATGCTAGCTTGCCTTGCTTGTTTGAAGTCATTTTGCACATTTGGTCAATTTTGCAATTTGGTCCATAATGGTGATGTAATGGTGAAATGAACATGGTTTAAGGCTTGGAACAAGTCACAAATATGATTTAACACATTTCCCAATTGGCCAAATTAAGAAAAGTCAAAGAAACAAAAAAGTCAACTTTGGGTCAAACCTTGATTTTTAAAGGAATAGGTTCAAAAATGCCATTTTGATTGGATGGGTTTTAGGACATGAAATTTATATTTTTGGAAAGAGGATGAAAAATGTGGTTTGTAGGAAAAAACCCCACCAAATTTGGCCTTATGGTTTGAGAGATATGCCTTTTTGAAGTTCAAGATTTTGTGAAAATGAATTGATCATATCTTGACAACCACACATGGGATTTGAGAGTTCTTGGACTTTTTGAAAATGGGAGCACAAGATCTTCAACTTTCATGTTGGGCAAAAATTCATTTGGAGCTCGTATCATGATGCAAGTTGAGGATCAAGAAGTTTCTATTTTTGGCAGTTAAAATTACAGGTCCACTTTCTATTTTGGGAAATTTCTGATTTTACTTCAAATTCTTCCATGATGAGGTTTGGCATGATAGATGAGACTTATACAAGCATGAATGAACTCCTTCAGATCAATTCTATCCATCAAATCATTGATTAAATCAACAGTTGACCAAGTTTGACTTTTCTAGGGTTTTGGATGATTGGACCACTTCTGATGAATTCCAAACCCTAATTCCTTGAGACCTTGACTTCAAACGATGTCCCAAGTTGTATGAACCCTTGATTATTGATCATGGTGCCCAAATTCTGCAAGAATGGCCACCATCCATTGCTTTGACTGACTGTTGACTGTCTAGGGTTTTTGCCTGGCTATGCATGAACTGATGGCTTCTGAACATCCAACCCTTGACTTAAACACTTCAAATGGGCCTCCAAGTCATGTGAACTTGTTGGACAAACCCTAGAGCCTCTGCTCCTTGAGAAATACCTTTGCTTGCTTGGTGGACTGATCTCCTGATCAGTTTGACCTAAATCTTGCTTGCTTGCTCTTGAGGCAACTGGGGACAATGCAAATGCTATGCAATGGATCATGATATGCTATGACCTAATATGAGATGATATGTAAAATGATAGGTGCAAATTTGAGGTGCTACAGCTGCCCCTATTCAATCAGCTGGGAACCCGAATGGATGATAGCGATGGCTGTCAGACTTTCAGGGTAAACAGGGATTGAATACTAAAGAACCGTAGAAATTTGCACACACTGGAATCCACCAATGGAAACGTCCACTGGGATTTATTACTGGGTATATTTTTTTGGGTTTTTGTTTTCAAAGAGTACGGCCACATCCAGACATCGCAACGACGATGAATGGGAAAAGAAAATCACAACTAGCTGCCGACGGACAACTAGGAAAAACTCAACGTTTATCGGAACCAACGGAGAGGTAACCAGACATTATGAATGACTGGGAGGAATACAACCATACGTCAATGGACGAAATGGGAAAAACTCAACGTTTACCAAGACCAACGGAGAGGTAAACAACTGGGGACGACCAGGAAAAACTCGACGTTTATCGAAACCAACGGAGAGGTAACCAGACATTAATGAATGACTGGAAGGGATACAACCATACGTCAACGGACGACATGGGAAAAACTCAACGTTTACCAAGACCAACGGAGAGGTAAACAACTGGGGACGACCAGGAAAAACTCGACGTTTACAGACATCGAAAGATGATGTTTACAGACACCAAAAGGATCAACCAGACATTTACAGATGAATGGGAAGGCTCGACCAGACATCAACGGATGAATGGGAGAAAACTCGACGTTTACAGACATCGAAAGATGATGTTTACAGACACCAAAAGGATCAACCAGACATTTACAGATGAATGGGAATAAGAGAAAAACAACCAGACGTCAACGGACGACTGGGAAAAACTCAACGTTTATCGAAACCAACGGAGAGGTAAATCCACATGGGGAGGGTACAACTAGACGTCATAGGACGAATAGGAAAAACTCGACGTTTATCGACACCAACAGAGAGGAGAAATCTTCACTAGGGAAGGGATAACGATGTTATGAACATCGAGAGATGATGTTTACAGACATCAAAAGAAAACCAGACACTTACGCATGACTGGAAATCACCGAAAGATGGTGTTTACCGACACCAAAGAAGACCAGACACTTACGCATGACTGGAAATCACCGAAAGATGGTGTTTACCGACACCAAAGAAGACCAGACACTTACGCATGACTGGAAATCACCGAAAGATGGTGTTTACCGACACCAAAGAAGACCAGACACTTACGCATGACTGGAAATCACCGAAAGATGGTGTTTACCGACACCAAAGAAGACCAGACACTTACGCATGACTGGAAATCACCGAAAGATGGTGTTTACCGACACCAAAGAAGACCAGACACTTACGCATGACTGGAAATCACCGAAAGATGGTGTTTACCGACACCAAAGAAGACCAGACACTTACGCATGACTGGAAATCACCGAAAGATGGTGTTTACCGACACCAAAGAAGACCAGACACTTACGCATGACTGGAAATCACCGAAAGATGGTGTTTACCGACACCAAAGAAGACCAGACACTTACGCATGACTGGAAATCACCGAAAGATGGTGTTTACCGACACCAAAGAAACAAACACACGCGGGTGCTGACGGGGTATTGATATTCTCAAGATGACAGGGCTAGGCTGAACACTTGCAGGGGGTCTCACTGGGGAGAAACAAACTTTCTGTCACCAACAGGTGAGGAAATAAACCTCTGTGGGGACACCAAATGCTGACTGGAGCAACTGTAGCAAATGCGTTGTACAGGTTGAACAAAAATCCGTCTCTGCAGGGGATACGGTCTGATGGGGTTTCGAACACATGAATGCATATGTTTGAATTTTTCTATAGCGTAATGCTCCATTTAGGAATGGAAATGCTACGCGATTTTTGAAGATGCAATGATCACTACATGCAAAAATGCAAATGAACCCTGGCTAGGGAGCCAAAAAGATCAGACATTCCAACTCTGTGGGGAGGTTCTGACTGAGGAAATACTCTGCGGGGAGAGCCTTCATGGGGAATAGCAAAGCGACTTCACTGGGAAGAAGACCCAACCAATCCTCGGATAGGATAAACTCTGCTTGGAGAATATCTGTTATTCCGCTGGGGATGACCCATGCCGTCTATAGGTAGAATCAACTCAGCTGGGGATGCAAATATCAGTCTACTGTAGAAACTCGTCCAATCCACTGGTAGGATGAACTCTGCTGGAGTGATTAATTCTACTCTACTAGGGACGACCCAACCAATCCATATGTAGGAGAATCACTGCTGGAGATGTATTTCATTGGAACTCGCTCCACTCGGGGAACTTGCTGAGGAAAACCCACACCATTCTGTTGAGGAGAACAACCAAAGTCATGATAGTAACAACTCTGTTGAGGATGATAACACGTCATTTCATACTGGATGAGAATTCCCACAAACCTGATGGGGATAAGCACTCACGGCCATACTGGAGATAACAGCATCACAAACCCAATTGTTGGGGATCACACAAACAGTCTATTGATACACTCCGCTGGGGAACTCCCGGGGAAAATCAACTCCAGGCGCTCAGCGGGGATTCTCAACTGGGGAAATCTGCCAGCCCAGGCCTGCTGTGGAGAAGCAATCCTTAGATCTGCTAGGGAAAGAAGGTACTGTCCACAGGCGTCTCTGTAGGGGAAATAACTCTGATAGCTTCAATACTGATTTGGGCTGAGGAACCGCCCTCTACTCTGAGAAACATTCTGCCCCTGCCCCTGCTGGGGATGTGATAACCTTCGGGCTTGCTGAGGAAACAACGATCGCGAATCTGTCAGGGAGATCCCACTCTCAATCCTCTTGGGAGACATAGCTTGTTTGACAGGGATGTCGGCCAACTCGTCGAACACTGGTATCCATCATCCACCCACAGTGTTGGCTTTCCATTCTTAAGAACTTCCAGACTCTTCTGGACTTTTCTGCTCCATCATCTTGTATTCCCAACTCGTCCGTACTTCACGGAGACCGAACTCCTGGGTTTATACACACTTTCCAGTTATCAGACTTTGAAGAATCTTCTTGATTAACTTTCCGGGATCGTCGTCGTGACTCTGTCGCGGTCTTCACACCGTTCAACTATCTTTTGCCCCTGATCAGGCTCCGCAGCAGAGATCGTTAGATAAAAGCGTGCCCCAGGTATGCCCCAGATGTTCCGGTATTTCAACACTTAGGTCAATCAGACTTCCGAGTCAGATTTCCAGGTTTTAATCTCACAAGCACGTATCGGAAGAGACCTCTATGTTTCAAAATGCAAATATTGTTATCAAAATAAACAGATGTTTTCAAAATCAAAACGGTAATGACACGAAAACAAAATTTATTTGAGCGAACACACGTTTTATTGACTGGAATAAAAGATGGCTCACAATCGAGCAACACCCAAGAAGCAAACCCTGGAAAGAGGTGATTGCACATAAAAGGAAAAAAATCTATCCTAATGGCAACGTGAAACCATGATCTCATCGGGTTCCAACTCAGTTACACCTCATATGTCCTCAAGACTTTTCCGCACTTTCTGTCTTCTGAACAAGGCGCTTCCAATCGGTCTCTGTCGGAGATTGTCCAAGTTGTCATGGGCGCAAACGATCATGCTAGACGCAGTTGTTCGTTTCAATCCCTCTTTTGCCTGGACCGCCCTTTTGGGTTTCAGTCCACCGGGATACCCTTTTTTGCCCAAGTCGCCCTTGCGGGTTTTCAACTTGCCGGGTGTACAATTCTTTTCTTTTATTATCCCTAACTTTTGCCCGAACCTTCCTCTTTTCTTGGTTCGCCGGGATGCCCCTTTTTTGCCTGGACTCTTTATTCTTTTTTTTGTCCAGCGGGTTTCTTTCACGAAGTATTTTCTAACTGCGTCCGTACTCATAGTGGATGGAAAATCGTCGTCATCCGTGGTCGTCAACTACAAGGTTCTGTCAGGGGAAACCTTCTTGACCACGAATGGACACTCATAACTGCTCATCCATTTGCCCTACGATCGTCTTGAGGGGGAAGGATCCTTTTCAACGCTACATCTCTCATACAGTACGCACGAGGTCACACTTCTCGGTCAACAACACGCTTCATTCTCTGGGTACAACTGTCCCATAACAAGTAACTGTCAGCCCTCTTCCTCAGTTGGACTCAACGTGTCACTCTGAGTCCTTATCCATTCAGGCTTCTCTGACTTCTCATACATCTGTGAGGAAGACACCGCCCCAAGTAGATGCACATCCCAAGGTTCGATACCCAGGATACAGACTTTATGTTCAGCCACCATTGTTGGTGCAACCAACTGTGATTCGGGAAGCACTACCTCATTCACTTTACTTCCCCATCAGACATTGGAATCCGTTCGGATTCGGGGTCAGACCCCTCCTCCGGGATCGGTCACTCTCAATCTTTCGATTTGAGTACCTCGAGATGTCCTCATCAGGGACCTCAAACTTCTTTGGTTGATGACCTTCCATGGGTTGCCTTTAGCTTCTCAAACACTTACCTGATCAGATCCATTTTGGACTTCCACGAAGTGGTATGAATCAGCATACACTGTCTCAGTCGGCGAGCAACCTATGCCAAAGTACATCAAGTTTTTTCGAACATTGAGTGTATTGTTTCACAGTCGATAAACTTTTTGCTTAGGCAAATTGCATACTCTTTTCGACAAGACTAAACATGCTGACTCAGTACGCACCTCATAAACCCCTCGAGGGCTGCCGAGTACCAGATTAACAATCATCCCCCTGGGAAGCATCGGAATCAGAAGTTCCTGCCATTTATCTCTTTTTCAATGCCCCTTGGCAATCATTATTCCGCCTGACAATTTGATTTATTCTTCCTTTTTTTTTTTTTTTTTTTTTTTTTTTTTTTTTAGCAGGATCGACCTCGATTCCTCTGATTCGCTCACAACAAGCCTCGGTAGCTTGATGGACAGCACTCCATAAGTGCACTGATTTAGACTCGAAAGTATGAGTTATCTCAAACGGTCAAACCACTTGCCCCAGGTCTACCGGATGCCCCTGCTCTCTTCGGGACTTTGTCATCATGTCCTCAACATGGGATTTGTTTTCACGATGAATCATATCATGAAACAAAGTCACCGTAGACTTTCGATACGTGGCACCGGCCTCTTGTGATTGAACGACATCACCTTAGAACGAGAAGGTGCCCCTTGTGTGATGGACCTGGCTTACTTCATATTATCTGGCAGCAATTCAATCTGGTCTTGGCCAAGAAGCCATCCATGAAGATAAACACTGAGACCTGAGCCATATAATCAACCAATACCTCATTGTGAAGTACCGGGAATTCATCCTTCAGATTAGCTTTTGTTCGCATCTTGGTGGTCCATACACCCTCTCATCTTTCAGCACCAGTTTCCGCTTCACTAGAGGACAGTCTTCTCTTAAGGGTAGCTCGTGCCCCACAACATTGGTATTCCGCCCTGGTGTATCTTGATACAATCAGGCATACGTATTAACCTGCTCTTCTAACAGGGCTACCACTCTGTTCTCGACTTGTCTCTGAAGCGGCCTCAACCTTCACTTTCCCTTCTGACCTCGGCGGTTCCTGGGATGACAAACTTGACTCGCTCCTCGTGCGGTTGAATCATCTTCTCCTCTTGCTTCAACGACCTGGCTAATTCCAGCTGATCACAATCTTCTGCGCCTTCTTCTTCGGCATGATAGCTTGGATTGTCGAAGTCATATGGAGGTGTAACCAAATTGTTATCGATGAGCTCAGGAGAATCATTTTTAAGGTTGGAACCAAACGAATCAAAAGGAAAGAGAATAAAAACATTGCCATTTTTATTATATATTTTTTTTTTTTAAAACTGCAAAAAATGAAAAACAGGGAACACCACTTTTTGATTGAAAAACCATCCATTTATTAATGATGCCGAAATATTGCAAAATGAAACATGAGGTGGCCCTTACAATGGACCATTACGTGTCGGGCAACACGTATGGCTTTCATGCAAACAAAATTAAAACACAGAAATACTACACTTCCGGATGAGCGACAGTGATGCTTTCGGAGGCCCTCCAATCGCCTGGCACGCACGACTTTATCCACGCCTCAAGCTCGCGGTCGCTGTCAACATCTTCACCCACTGAACGGGCATGGCCAGGATCCAACATCCCTGCACTGACGAAGGTGTAAGGTGGGCGACATCCTCTATTTGATCTAGACGACTCTTGACCCGGCTGATAACCGACCCCAAACATGTCTGCTTTTATCACAATGTCGATAATCCTTCCCCAGCCTTGGGCCTCTTTGTTCTTCACCACTTCCAGAGCTTGTTTATAAGAAGAAATGGACAGCTTCTTCTCTTTCTCGGCGACAAGAGCGTTCTCCACCTGGACGGTTTCAACTGCCAGACTGGGTGCCTTACCTCTTTCATTGTCCATTTCTACTTTCTTCATCTTCTGGGTCGGGTCTTCCATCAATACACACCTTTCTGTAGTGATAGTCGCACAAGCATTATCAACAGCAGGGAAAGCTCCATCCTGCATCAGAGATCTTGGGACCACAGCCATTGGAACCTTTAGCTGATCCTCCTTAATCATCTTCATTCCCTTCTTGGCCTTCTGCACCATCTTGACTTGTGCAGAACCCTTCCTGAGCACAGGGTTGACATCCTCCTTCATAATCTGGGCCAAGTTAATGGTCTCGGAGTCCACCAAGTCCTGGACAACCTGCTTAAAAGCTCTGCAACCCTCAATGTTGTGTCCAGGTGCCCCAGAGTGAAACTCGCATTTGGTATTCTCATCATAGTTTGGTGGCCTCTTCTGCCGTTCTATAGGAAGCAATATCCTTGGCCGTACCAAAGCAAGATCCATCAACCTTTGGAACAGAAGGGCGTAAGTCACGGGTGGTTCCTCGAACCGACGATCCTTTCTACTCTTTTTCACCTGGCTTTCAGCCCTCAGTGTCTTCTGTTGAGGTGGCAGTTGTTGCTGTTGAGCAGGTGGATTGATGACAGGAGTGGTTATAGTGGCGGCATAAGGATGATAGCGATCTTTACTACGTTCTTTCTTCGCAGGCACACCAACCGGCTCAACCTTCTTCTTAAATGAACCACTGTCGGAGGGTTTCTTTGCTACAGTACCAGAAGGTTTGTTCACTTCGGAAGACGGAGCCTTCCCCTGGGCTTTCTCCGCTATCAGCCATTTCTCGATCCTTTCCAAACTTTCAGATATAGCTTTCTGCCCCAAGGCAAATCCTTGCACAACACTAAACAACTCCCTCATCATCTCTTTCAGCTCAAAGATGTCGGCGTTGGGAAGATCCATCAGCTTGGATTTGTTGACCCCCAGCAGGTTATCTGAACAGATGAGCTACGCGCACTGGTTGAATACTGAGACCTACAAAACAGCAAATGGGTTAGTATGACTCACCCATGCAATGTCTGTCCGTACTAGGAATATTCAGTCCTCTTTTTTTTTGGTTTCATTGAGACAGATAAAATTTATCAACAACATTTTGACATCTGGATGTCTCTCGACCTGAGTTTTAATAAAAAACAATGGACCCTGAGTACGGACAGACATGAGTTGAATGCAGATGAATGCGAAATGATATGATGCAAATGCATGAATGCAGGCCACTGTGCCGCCAAGTCAACTGTAGACCCATTAGGTCTATAAACTAGTCACCGTTATCTGGAGAGCTAGGTCACCATAAATCCAACTTGGGGAAATTCCGAAATAAACGGAACCGGAGATTACATCACTAGCTTCACAGGAACAACCACTGAACGAGTGACAAACGGATCCTCTGAACAAGTGCTCTCAATTCAACCCGGGGATCCGAAATAAACGGAACCCGCTGATAAACCACGGACAGCACTCCGGCGTCCCAGAAATAAATGTCCATAAATTCGGCTGAACCAAAGTCACCAACACAGCACCACCGGCAGAAACCGTATCTGTAGAGATCAAACCCTCCCCTCACTGGTAGGTCCTAAGAACAGAAGTTTGTCAATTTCAGCCCTTCAGTCGAGAATAATACGTTTACCACTGAAGGTTTGGCATTATTACGGGATAAAAGACATCTGCTGACTCCCCTCAACAGGATTTCCTAGAGCAAGTTCCCAGTCTTGGGGTCCTCGAATTGAGCAGCGAGAATGCGCCCACCAGAGCTAACATAATCACGTCTCGGAGGAGAGGCCTCGACTGAGTTCTCGGGAAATGGTCACCAGAGTCGACGATTTCTAAAGGAATATCTGTCGTTACGGAACACCCATAGGACAGAATATATCCAAAAGAAACCTCGTCTGGATGTGGGTTTCATGAACGACTTAACGTAGCAACATGCCACGCAAGCCTCATGACTATCCACTCTAACACCTATGTGTACACTCAAGCCTGGGTAGTGGGCTTATTTCTCTCAAAATATCCCATCCCAACAAACAGACAACCAGCATATGAATATGAATGAATGCAAACATTAATGCAAACAATGAATGCAAACAGTAAATGCAAATATATACAAATGAATGCAATAATAAAAAAAAACAACCAGTAGCAACCAAAACCCTAACCTAGAGAGCGCTAGGAGAGACTCGCTCAGGGAAGATGGACCAGCATAGGTCAACTTCTTTATATCCCCAGCAGAGTCGCCAGCTGTCGCATCGCGCGAAAAACCGGCGGGAAAAGAAAGAAACAACAGAGCCGCCACCGTGCGTTATTTATCCCAAAAGAGGGAAAGGAAACGCTCGAAGTAAACCTAGGAAAGAACATGGTCTCGCGACCAAAGAGGATGGGTTCGGGAGTCGATTATGCGAAGGGAAGGTGTTGGGCACCCTACGCATCCGTAGTACTCTACGGGATCCACGCACAGAAGGAAGGAAAATTGGTTGCTAAACACTGCTCAAACTCACACACACTGGCTGAAAGAGACGAAAGAAACTGACTGAAACCGACTCGGCAGGATATCGCATCCTGGGCCTACTTAGTCTATCAGGCATAGACATCAGAGTCGAAGTAGTTCGGACTGGGGAAACGACACATGCTCGCTAGGATGTCGCATCCTATGCATACGTATCTTCTCGGACGAGAGAAGAATCAGAGCATTCGTAGCTCGGCTGACACGCACACAAACAAACAAAACACAGGCAAACATGGAGCCCGACTGCCAATCACTGGACTTATGTCAGCATCCGAACCAAAACAACACAACAGATAGATAGGGAGTCGGGGACTCAGCCTATAACTGTCAAACAAAACACACAAAAAGAAAAAAAGCGCCCGGAGAGATCAGCTCAATCTCCTGCCTACATACTTCATCTGGTGTGAAGATCAGGGCGATGTAGTTCCCCTACGCAGGGACAAAGGATCTAGCCTAACCAGATAACAGAGGGAGACACAACTCTAGGGAGACTACGACTCGAGCCTAGATGTTGTCATGCAAAGTCAACCCTAAGTTAAGGTTTCTAACTAAATGGCACAAGGGCCAACCTATCCTAGACAAGGCTTGCACAGGAAGCAAGGGTCTCGATTGCAACGAGGGCAAGAGAAAGGGGAGGTCTCGATCGCAACGAGGGCGAGAGAAAGGAGAGATCTCAATCACACAGGGGTGAGAGAAAAGAGTTAGTGTTAGTGGTTAGTCAAACTCGGCAAGACATCGCATCTCGTGCCTACGTATCTCATCTGAACATGAGAATCAGAGTTGCCGTAGTTCGGCCGATAGGGAAAAAGGACTCGATCGCAACGAGGGCGAGAGAAAGGGAAAGGCTCGATCGCAACGAGGGCGAGAGAAAGGATCGCAACGAGGGCGAAAACAAGCACGGATTAGTTGTTAGTCAAACTCGACAAGACATCGCATCTCGTGCCTACGTATCTCATCTGGACATGAGAATCAGAGTTGCCGTAGTTCGGCCGATAGGGAAAAAGGACTCGATCGCAACGAGGGCGAGAGAAAGGGAAAGGCTCGATCGCAACGAGGGCGAGAGAAAGGATCGCAACGAGGGCGAAAACAAGCACGGATTAGTTGTTAGTCAAACTCGACAAGACATCGCATCTCGTGCCTACGTATCTCATCTGGACATGAGAATCAGAGTTGCCGTAGTTCGGCTACGGAGGGACAAAGGTCTCAATTGCAACTAGGGCAAGAGAAAGGGAAAGTCTCGATCGCAACGAGGGCGAGAGAAAGGATCGCAACGAGGGCGAAAACAAGCACGGATTAGTCTAAACTAAACCTATCTTGCACAAGCAGCAAGCCTAAGCTAAACCTAAGAGGCAAAGCAAGCAAATACAATCACAGGAAGCACACTCTATATGCATACAAGAGGCTCACACAAGGGTTAGGCACTAGGGCCAACTGGAATAGGGTAAGTGTGCTCTTAACCTTGCCATTGAGAGGCTAAGGTGAAGCAGATGAAAGGATGAAGTGAGGATGAGACCTCACAGCTCTTATCCCTGGCCAGGGAGAGCTAATAGACAAATGAGCATGGGTCCAGAAAGTGGGAACCCTTCTATACTCGAAGACTCTGACACCGTACACTTCGTACAAGATCTTGGGTTTGTATCCCAATGCATCAACCATGTGATGGGAGCAATGAGATGACTCACTGAATAGTGGGGGATAGATTGCATATCCCTACCTTCCACCAATTGCCTTACTTGAAGGACTTTTCCTGCTTGGGACAATTTTAAACACACACAAGCATGGCCTCTTAAGGAGGACTTCAGACAGTTTGCCCGGTCAAATAACAGACTGGGTCTCCAGACTACATGAAGTAAAGAGATAATTATACCTCAAGAGCAATTGCTAAATAGCAAAGCAAGCAACTAAAGCAACTAAAGGGTACCTGAGAAAAACCAAACAAATCAGTAAACAGTTTCAAAGTTAAAACCAAAAGGAATGGATAAACAGTCAACCACAGAAGGTCAACTGTGCAAAGTAAGACTCAAACACATGAGTCAAACCATCTACAAAACAAAGGTTAGTTCACATGTAAACAAAATCCAATCACATTTGCATGATCTCAATGGCAATGGTGCTTAACCTGAAACAGAAACTCAATAGTGAGCACAATAGACCACTAGGGCTAGCCTAGGGTCAAGGGTGAAAGAAAAAGTCAACACAGCAAGGAAAAGTCAACCAAAACCAAAGTCAAACATTTGAGAAGCTATCACAATTGGGCCCACATTCAAATCATGCATTATGATCATTTCATGAACATTTGAAGTCAAAGTAAGGCAAAGGAAAGCACAAAAAAAAGTCAACAGAATGACTTGCATCAAAAGTCAACCCAAACATTTTCAAAAATCATCAAATAAACCACACTCAATCCTAACATCTAACATGGTAGACATGTAAAATTTCATGGCATTTGGATGAGAGGAAGGCAGTCAATTAAAATCAAGAAGTCAAACCAAATTTAAGCATGCACAATGAAGGTCAACAAACATGGGTCAACTTCAAAAAATCATATCAAATTGAAAACAGATGAGAAATGAATGAGATTAACACCAATGCAAAGCTTAAGATGTCTAGTTATCACATATGAAATTTCATGATCATACAATATGGTATGAGAATTTCCCAAAGGATTTGGCAACATGTATCACATAAAGTCAACCATTGACTAGGCAGGGAAGAAAAATCTCAAATAAATTGGAAACAGAACAATTAATTCCAGGAAAATTCGTACATCAACTAGACATGTAAGGGAGGGCTCATGCAAAATTTGGGGTCATTTGGAGGCCAGGAAGTATATGAACAAAAATCAAGAAAATGCACATCATTGGTGTGACACAAATTGTCACACCCTAGTTCAAAAAATCATAACTAGCAAACCACAAATGATAAATGCACAATCTTTATACCAAAACAAAGGTAAATGAGTCTAGTTTCTCCACAAAAAATTTCAAGGTCAAAGGATGCAACATGAGTATTTCACAATTGAAATGGCCAAGGGTATCATTGATGCATACATGTTGGGAAAACAATTGCCAATTAAAATCCAACCAATGAAAAATTTATTAAAATTCATAATCAAATACTAGACTCAACCATGAACATGATGGAAAAAATTTCATAATTTTTGGATTAAAATTGAATGAAATGTGAATTATGGAAGATGGATGAATAATTGGGATGAACATGAACAACTAGCATGGCAAATGGTCAAACAACTAGTCAACAGAGTGGCATTAGTGTAATTCCGTGTCTCACTAATTGAAACGGCAGTGCATTGTGGAAGAGAACGAAATGTTCTCATTGGCTCCCAGCCAATGGAACAGTGCAGTGACCAACCAGCTCAAAGTTTCTGGATTCATCATAAACCCTTAGGGTTTTGGCATGGCAACTCATGTAACTTCATCAGCAAAACAAATTTTCAGCAAACTCAATCAAACAGCATGGCATTAGTGTTCCAACAACATCATTCAGCAACACACAACAATCCAAACTTCATGCAAATTCTGGGAATGCTAGGGTTTATAATACAGCCATGAGCTTCATCAGTATGCAATTCATTCATCCAACATCAACAAAACAAAATTCGAACCCAGCATCACTCACAAGCATGGCATAAGAATGGTTCATACAGCATCTAAACAAACATAAACCAGCATATTCATGAGTTCTGGACAAGTTTTAAAAGCATGAACAAACAGGGTATGAACCTCATCACCTTCATGAACTCACAAATTCCAAAAGCCCAGAATCAAAAATCAAGTATGCCAAAAGCATCAACCAACATTAAGCAACAAAAATACAGCATCATGTTTCATTAAAACAAACCCATCAAGACAAATCGACCAAAAGTTATCATGGACATAGAAAATGAAATCAAGTTTTCTCTCAGCATATCTAACCATTTAGCATGATATAAGTTGCATAATGCTCAGCAACATTGGAACTACACATGGCATAACATTATTTGAAGAAACAAAGTAATCGAAAAACTCACTTGTTTGAAGAAATTCGATGGAGCAGAGTTGTTTGATGGTTACACGCCCAAACAGATGCCAATGATGGTTGGTAGTGATGTATATTTGAGGAACCTTGGCTCAAAAATGCTTGCACGTGCTCAAATCTACAAGTGCCATTGCTGGTCCATGGAGGAAACAGAGTATGAAAGGGGCTCTACAGTTGGTAATTGATGGTGGAAATGGACTCAGTATGCTGTCTAGATAGTGAAGGAAGCAAGAGGAGCTTGTGTGTTTTGATGATTTTCCCAATTCGAGCCAAAACGCCAATTTGCAAGAAACGAGAGAATGCAGTTTTTCTGTGGTTTTTTAGTTGTGGCTAGGGTTCCAATCAGCAGAAAAATGCACTTATATGTGCTGTTTAACATCTACTAACCAAATGGTAAGTTGGTTTAGTGTTAATAAGATGATTTGCAATTTTGCTAATGTTTGGTCATGTGGAATTTGGAGGTGTAAACTGTACACGAAAATGGGCTTGGCAAGGCTGCAAAAGACCAACAATTTGCTGTTTGTGGTCTGCTTGTGAAATGCTAGCTTGCCTTGCTTGTTTGAAGTCATTTTGCACATTTGGTCAATTTTGCAATTTGGTCCATAATGGTGATGTAATGGTGAAATGAACATGGTTTAAGGCTTGGAACAAGTCACAAATATGATTTAACACATTTCCCAATTGGCCAAATTAAGAAAAGTCAAAGAAACAAAAAAGTCAACTTTGGGTCAAACCTTGATTTTTAAAGGAATAGGTTCAAAAATGCCATTTTGATTGGCAAGGTTTTAGGACATGAAATTTATATTTTTGGAAAGAGGATGAAAAATGTGGTTTGTAGGAAAAAACCCCACCAAATTTGGCCTTATGGTTTGAGAGATATGCCTTTTTGAAGTTCAAGATTTTGTGAAAATGAATTGATCATATCTTGACAACCACACATGGGATTTGAGAGTTCTTGGACTTTTTGAAAATGGGAGCACAAGATCTTCAACTTTCATGTTGGGCAAAAATTCATTTGGAGCTCGTATCATGATGCAAGTTGAGGATCAAGAAGTTTCTATTTTTGGCAGTTAAAATTACAGGTCCACTTTCTATTTTGGGAAATTTCTGATTTTACTTCAAATTCTTCCATGATGAGGTTTGGCATGATAGATGAGACTTATACAAGCATGAATGAACTCCTTCAGATCAATTCTATCCATCAAATCATTGATTAAATCAACAATTGACCAAGTTTGACTTTTCTAGGGTTTTGGATGATTGGACCACTTCTGATGAATTCCAAACCCTAATTCCTTGAGACCTTGACTTCAAACGATGTCCCAAGTTGTATGAACCCTTGATTATTGATCATGGTGCCCAAATTCTGCAAGAATGGCCACCATCCATTGCTTTGACTGACTGTTGACTGTCTAGGGTTTTTGCCTGGCTATGCATGAACTGATGGCTTCTGAACATCCAACCCTTGACTTAAACACTTCAAATGGGCCTCCAAGTCATGTGAACTTGTTGGACAAACCCTAGAGCCTCTGCTCCTTGAGAAATACCTTTGCTTGCTTGGTGGACTGATCTCCTGATCAGTTTGACCTAAATCTTGCTTGCTTGCTCTTGAGGCAACTGGGGACAATGCAAATGCTATGCAATGGATCATGATATGCTATGACCTAATATGAGATGATATGTACAATGATAGGTGCAAATTTGAGGTGCTACAGCTGCCCCTATTCAATCAGCTGGGAACCCGAATGGATGATAGCGATGGCTGTCAGACTTTCAGGGTAAACAGGGATTGAATACTAAAGAACCGTAGAAATTTGCACCGACTGGAATCCACCAATGGAAACGTCCACTGGGATTTATTACTGGGTATATTTTTTTGGGTTTTTGTTTTCAAAGAGTACGGCCACATCCAGACATCGCAACGACGATGAATGGGAAAAGAAAATCACAACTAGCTGCCGACGGACAACTAGGAAAAACTCAACGTTTATCGGAACCAACGGAGAGGTAACCAGACATTATGAATGACTGGGAGGAATACAACCATACGTCAATGGACGAAATGGGAAAAACTCAACGTTTACCAAGACCAACGGAGAGGTAAACAACTGGGGACGACCAGGAAAAACTCGACGTTTATCGAAACCAACGGAGAGGTAACCAGACATTAATGAATGACTGGAAGGGATACAACCATACGTCAACGGACGACATGGGAAAAACTCAACGTTTACCAAGACCAACGGAGAGGTAAACAACTGGGGACGACCAGGAAAAACTCGACGTTTACAGACATCGAAAGATGATGTTTACAGACACCAAAAGGATCAACCAGACATTTACAGATGAATGGGAAGGCTCGACCAGACATCAACGGATGAATGGGAGAAAACTCGACGTTTACAGACATCGAAAGATGATGTTTACAGACACCAAAAGGATCAACCAGACATTTACAGATGAATGGGAATAAGAGAAAAACAACCAGACGTCAACGGACGACTGGGAAAAACTCAACGTTTATCGAAACCAACGGAGAGGTAAATCCACATGGGGAGGGTACAACTAGACGTCATAGGACGAATAGGAAAAACTCGACGTTTATCGACACCAACAGAGAGGAGAAATCTTCACTAGGGAAGGGATAACGATGTTATGAACATCGAGAGATGATGTTTACAGACATCAAAAGAAAACCAGACACTTACGCATGACTGGAAATCACCGAAAGATGGTGTTTACCGACACCAAAGAAGACCAGACACTTACGCATGACTGGAAATCACCGAAAGATGGTGTTTACCGACACCAAAGAAGACCAGACACTTACGCATGACTGGAAATCACCGAAAGATGGTGTTTACCGACACCAAAGAAGACCAGACACTTACGCATGACTGGAAATCACCGAAAGATGGTGTTTACCGACACCAAAGAAGACCAGACACTTACGCATGACTGGAAATCACCGAAAGATGGTGTTTACCGACACCAAAGAAGACCAGACACTTACGCATGACTGGAAATCACTGAAAGATGGTGTTTACCGACACCAAAGAAGACCAGACACTTACGCATGACTGGAAATCACCGAAAGATGGTGTTTACCGACACCAAAGAAGACCAGACACTTACGCATGACTGGAAATCACCGAAAGATGGTGTTTACCGACACCAAAGAAGACCAGACACTTACGCATGACTGGAAATCACCGAAAGATGGTGTTTACCGACACCAAAGAAACAAACACACGCGGGTGCTGACGGGGTATTGATATTCTCAAGATGACAGGGCTAGGCTGAACACTTGCAGGGGGTCTCACTGGGGAGAAACAAACTTTCTGTCACCAACAGGTGAGGAAATAAACCTCTGTGGGGACACCAAATGCTGACTGGAGCAACTGTAGCAAATGCGTTGTACAGGTTGAACAAAAATCCGTCTCTGCAGGGGATACGGTCTGATGGGGTTTCGAACACATGAATGCATATGTTTGAATTTTTCTATAGCGTAATGCTCCATTTAGGAATGGAAATGCTACGCGATTTTTGAAGATGCAATGATCACTACATGCAAAAATGCAAATGAACCCTGGCTAGGGAGCCAAAAAGATCAGACATTCCAACTCTGTGGGGAGGTTCTGACTGAGGAAATACTCTGCGGGGAGAGCCTTCATGGGGAATAGCAAAGCGACTTCACTGGGAAGAAGACCCAACCAATCCTCGGATAGGATAAACTCTGCTTGGAGAATATCTGTTATTCCGCTGGGGATGACCCATGCCGTCTATAGGTAGAATCAACTCAGCTGGGGATGCAAATATCAGTCTACTGTAGAAACTCGTCCAATCCACTGGTAGGATGAACTCTGCTGGAGTGATTAATTCTACTCTACTAGGGACGACCCAACCAATCCATATGTAGGAGAATCACTGCTGGAGATGTATTTCATTGGAACTCGCTCCACTCGGGGAACTTGCTGAGGAAAACCCACACCATTCTGTTGAGGAGAACAACCAAAGTCATGATAGTAACAACTCTGTTGAGGATGATAACACGTCATTTCATACTGGATGAGAATTCCCACAAACCTGATGGGGATAAGCACTCACGGCCATACTGGAGATAACAGCATCACAAACCCAATTGTTGGGGATCACACAAACAGTCTATTGATACACTCCGCTGGGGAACTCCCGGGGAAAATCAACTCCAGGCGCTCAGCGGGGATTCTCAACTGGGGAAATCTGCCAGCCCAGGCCTGCTGTGGAGAAGCAATCCTTAGATCTGCTAGGGAAAGAAGGTACTGTCCACAGGCGTCTCTGTAGGGGAAATAACTCTGATAGCTTCAATACTGATTTGGGCTGAGGAACCGCCCTCTACTCTGAGAAACATTCTGCCCCTGCCCCTGCTGGGGATGTGATAACCTTCGGGCTTGCTGAGGAAACAACGATCGCGAATCTGTCAGGGAGATCCCACTCTCAATCCTCTTGGGAGACATAGCTTGTTTGACAGGGATGTCGGCCAACTCGTCGAACACTGGTATCCATCATCCACCCACAGTGTTGGCTTTCCATTCTTAAGAACTTCCAGACTCTTCTGGACTTTTCTGCTCCATCATCTTGTATTCCCAACTCGTCCGTACTTCACGGAGACCGAACTCCTGGGTTTATACATACTTTCCAGTTATCAGACTTTGAAGAATCTTCTTGATTAACTTTCCGGGATCGTCGTCGTGACTCTGTCGCGGTCTTCACACCGTTCAACTATCTTTTGCCCCTGATCAGGCTCCGCAGCAGAGATCGTTAGATAAAAGCGTGCCCCAGGTATGCCCCAGATGTTCCGGTATTTCAACACTTAGGTCAATCAGACTTCCGAGTCAGATTTCCAGGTTTTAATCTCACAAGCACGTATCGGAAGAGACCTCTATGTTTCAAAATGCAAATATTGTTATCAAAATAAACAGATGTTTTCAAAATCAAAACGGTAATGACACGAAAACAAAATTTATTTGAGCGAACACACGTTTTATTGACTGGAATAAAAGATGGCTCACAATCGAGCAACACCCAAGAAGCAAACCCTGGAAAGAGGTGATTGCACATAAAAGGAAAAAAATCTATCCTAATGGCAACGTGAAACCATGATCTCATCGGGTTCCAACTCAGTTACACCTCATATGTCCTCAAGACTTTTCCGCACTTTCTGTCTTCTGAACAAGGCGCTTCCAATCGGTCTCTGTCGGAGATTGTCCAAGTTGTCATGGGCGCAAACGATCATGCTAGACGCAGTTGTTCGTTTCAATCCCTCTTTTGCCTGGACCGCCCTTTTGGGTTTCAGTCCACCGGGATACCCTTTTTTGCCCAAGTCGCCCTTGCGGGTTTTCAACTTGCCGGGTGTACAATTCTTTTCTTTTATTATCCCTAACTTTTGCCCGAACCTTCCTCTTTTCTTGGTTCGCCGGGATGCCCCTTTTTTGCCTGGACTCTTTATTCTTTTTTTTGTCCAGCGGGTTTCTTTCACGAAGTATTTTCTAACTGCGTCCGTACTCATAGTGGATGGAAAATCGTCGTCATCCGTGGTCGTCAACTACAAGGTTCTGTCAGGGGAAACCTTCTTGACCACGAATGGACACTCATAACTGCTCATCCATTTGCCCTACGATCGTCTTGAGGGGGAAGGATCCTTTTCAACGCTACATCTCTCATACAGTACGCACGAGGTCACACTTCTCGGTCAACAACACGCTTCATTCTCTGGGTACAACTGTCCCATAACAAGTAACTGTCAGCCCTCTTCCTCAGTTGGACTCAACGTGTCACTCTGAGTCCTTATCCATTCAGGCTTCTCTGACTTCTCATACATCTGTGAGGAAGACACCGCCCCAAGTAGATGCACATCCCAAGGTTCGATACCCAGGATACAGACTTTATGTTCAGCCACCATTGTTGGTGCAACCAACTGTGATTCGGGAAGCACTACCTCATTCACTTTACTTCCCCATCAGACATTGGAATCCGTTCGGATTCGGGGTCAGACCCCTCCTCCGGGATCGGTCACTCTCAATCTTTCGATTTGAGTACCTCGAGATGTCCTCATCAGGGACCTCAAACTTCTTTGGTTGATGACCTTCCATGGGTTGCCTTTAGCTTCTCAAACACTTACCTGATCAGATCCATTTTGGACTTCCACGAAGTGGTATGAATCAGCATACACTGTCTCAGTCGGCGAGCAGCCTATGCCAAAGTACATCAAGTTTTTTCGAACATTGAGTGTATTGTTTCACAGTCGATAAACTTTTTGCTTAGGCAAATTGCATACTCTTTTCGACAAGACTAAACATGCTGACTCAGTACGCACCTCATAAACCCCTCGAGGGCTGCCGAGTACCAGATTAACAATCATCCCCCTGGGAAGCATCGGAATCAGAAGTTCCTGCCATTTATCTCTTTTTCAATGCCCCTTGGCAATCATTATTCCGCCTGACAATTTGATTTATTCTTCCTTTTTTTTTTTTTTTTTTTTTTTTTTTTTTTTAGCAGGATCGACCTCGATTCCTCTGATTCGCTCACAACAAGCCTCGGTAGCTTGATGGACAGCACTCCATAAGTGCACTGATTTAGACTCGAAAGTATGAGTTATCTCAAACGGTCAAACCACTTGCCCCAGGTCTACCGGATGCCCCTGCTCTCTTCGGGACTTTGTCATCATGTCCTCAACATGGGATTTGTTTTCACGATGAATCATATCATGAAACAAAGTCACCGTAGACTTTCGATACGTGGCACCGGCCTCTTGTGATTGAACGACATCACCTTAGAACGAGAAGGTGCCCCTTGTGTGATGGACCTGGCTTACTTCATATTATCTGGCAGCAATTCAATCTGGTCTTGGCCAAGAAGCCATCCATGAAGATAAACACTGAGACCTGAGCCATATAATCAACCAATACCTCATTGTGAAGTACCGGGAATTCATCCTTCAGATTAGCTTTTGTTCGCATCTTGGTGGTCCATACACCCTCTCATCTTTCAGCACCAATTTCCGCTTCACTAGAGGACAGTCTTCTCTTAAGGGTAGCTCGTGCCCCACAACATTGGTATTCCGCCCTGGTGTATCTTGATACAATCAGGCATACGTATTAACCTGCTCTTCTAACAGGGCTACCACTCTGTTCTCGACTTGTCTCTGAAGCGGCCTCAACCTTCACTTTCCCTTCTGACCTCGGCGGTTCCTGGGATGACAAACTTGACTCGCTCCTCGTGCGGTTGAATCATCTTCTCCTCTTGCTTCAACGACCTGGCTAATTCCAGCTGATCACAATCTTCTGCGCCTTCTTCTTCGGCATGATAGCTTGGATTGTCGAAGTCATATGGAGGTGTAACCAAATTGTTATCGATGAGCTCAGGAGAATCATTTTTAAGGTTGGAACCAAACGAATCAAAAGGAAAGAGAATAAAAACATTGCCATTTTTATTATATTTTTTTTTTTTAAAAACTGCAAAAAATGAAAAACAGGGAACACCACTTTTTGATTGAAAAACCATCCATTTATTAATGATGCCGAAATATTGCAAAATGAAACATGAGGTGGCCCTTACAATGGACCATTACGTGTCGGGCAACACGTATGGCTTTCATGCAAACAAAATTAAAACACAGAAATACTACACTTCCGGATGAGCGACAGTGATGCTTTCGGAGGCCCTCCAATCGCCTGGCACGCACGACTTTATCCACGCCTCAAGCTCGCGGTCGCTGTCAACATCTTCACCCACTGAACGGGCATGGCCAGGATCCAACATCCCTGCACTGACGAAGGTGTAAGGTGGGCGACATCCTCTATTTGATCTAGACGACTCTTGACCCGGCTGATAACCGACCCCAAACATGTCTGCTTTTATCACAATGTCGATAATCCTTCCCTAGCCTTGGGCCTCTTTGTTCTTCACCACTTCCAGAGCTTGTTTATAAGAAGAAATGGACAGCTTCTTCTCTTTCTCGGCGACAAGAGCGTTCTCCACCTGGACGGTTTCAACTGCCAGACTGGGTGCCTTACCTCTTTCATTGTCCATTTCTACTTTCTTCATCTTCTGGGTCGGGTCTTCCATCAATACACACCTTTCTGTAGTGATAGTCGCACAAGCATTATCAACAGCAGGGAAAGCTCCATCCTGCATCAGAGATCTTGGGACCACAGCCATTGGAACCTTTAGCTGATCCTCCTTAATCATCTTCATTCCCTTCTTGGCCTTCTGCACCATCTTGACTTGTGCAGAACCCTTCCTGAGCACAGGGTTGACATCCTCCTTCATAATCTGGGCCAAGTTAATGGTCTCGGAGTCCACCAAGTCCTGGACAACCTGCTTAAAAGCTCTGCAACCCTCAATGTTGTGTCCAGGTGCCCCAGAGTGAAACTCGCATTTGGTATTCTCATCATAGTTTGGTGGCCTCTTCTGCCGTTCTATAGGAAGCAATATCCTTGGCCGTACCAAAGCAAGATCCATCAACCTTTGGAACAGAAGGGCGTAAGTCACGGGTGGTTCCTCGAACCGACGATCCTTTCTACTCTTTTTCACCTGGCTTTCAGCCCTCAGTGTCTTCTGTTGAGGTGGCAGTTGTTGCTGTTGAGCAGGTGGATTGATGACAGGAGTGGTTATAGTGGCGGCATAAGGATGATAGCGATCTTTACTACGTTCTTTCTTCGCAGGCACACCAACCGGCTCAACCTTCTTCTTAAATGAACCACTGTCGGAGGGTTTCTTTGCTACAGTACCAGAAGGTTTGTTCACTTCGGAAGACGGAGCCTTCCCCTGGGCTTTCTCCGCTATCAGCCATTTCTCGATCCTTTCCAAACTTTCAGATATAGCTTTCTGCCCCAAGGCAAATCCTTGCACAACACTAAACAACTCCCTCATCATCTCTTTCAGCTCAAAGATGTCGGCGTTGGGAAGATCCATCAGCTTGGATTTGTTGACCCCCAGCAGGTTATCTGAACAGATGAGCTACGCGCACTGGTTGAATACTGAGACCTACAAAACAGCAAATGGGTTAGTATGACTCACCCATGCAATGTCTGTCCGTACTAGGAATATTCAGTCCTCTTTTTTTTTGGTTTCATTGAGACAGATAAAATTTATCAACAACATTTTGACATCTGGATGTCTCTCGACCTGAGTTTTAATAAAAAACAATGGACCCTGAGTACGGACAGACATGAGTTGAATGCAGATGAATGCGAAATGATATGATGCAAATGCATGAATGCAGGCCACTGTGCCGCCAAGTCAACTGTAGACCCATTAGGTCTATAAACTAGTCACCGTTATCTGGAGAGCTAGGTCACCATAAATCCAACTTGGGGAAATTCCGAAATAAACGGAACCGGAGATTACATCACTAGCTTCACAGGAACAACCACTGAACGAGTGACAAACTGATCCTCTGAACAAGTGCTCTCAATTCAACCCGGGGATCCGAAATAAACGGAACCCGCTGATAAACCACGGACAGCACTCCGGCGTCCCAGAAATAAATGTCCATAAATTCGGCTGAACCAAAGTCACCAACACAGCACCACCGGCAGAAACCGTATCTGTAGAGATCAAACCCTCCCCTCACTGGTAGGTCCTAAGAACAGAAGTTTGTCAATTTCAGCCCTTCAGTCGAGAATAATACGTTTACCACTGAAGGTTTGGCATTATTACGGGATAAAAGACCTCTGCTGACTCCCCTCAACAGGATTTCCTAGAGCAAGTTCCCAGTCTCGGGGTCCTCGAATTGAGCAGCGAGAATGCGCCCACCAGAGCTAACATAATCACGTCTCGGAGGAGAGGCCTCGACTGAGTTCTCGGGAAATGGTCACCAGAGTCGACGATTTCTAAAGGAATATCTGTCGTTACGGAACACCCATAGGACAGAATATATCCAAAAGAAACCTCGTCTGGATGTGGGTTTCATGAACGACTTAACGTAGCAACATGCCACGCAAGCCTCATGACTATCCACTCTAACACCTATGTGTACACTCAAGCCTGGGTAGTGGGCTTATTTCTCTCAAAATATCCCATCCCAACAAACAGACAACCAGCAGATGAATATGAATGAATGCAAACATTAATGCAAACAATGAATGCAAACAGTAAATGCAAATATATACAAATGAATGCAATAATAAAAAAAAACAACCAGTAGCAACCAAAACCCTAACCTAGAGAGCGCTAGGAGAGACTCGCTCAGGGAAGATGGACCAGCATAGGTCAACTTCTTTATATCCCCAGCAGAGTCGCCAGCTGTCGCATCGCGCGAAAAACCGGCGGGAAAAGAAAAAAACAACAGAGCCGCCACCGTGCGTTATTTATCCCAAAAGAGGGAAAGGAAACGCTCGAAGTAAACCTAGGAAAGAACATGGTCTCGCGACCAAAGAGGATGGGTTCGGGAGTCGATTATGCGAAGGGAAGGTGTTGGGCACCCTACGCATCCGTAGTACTCTACGGGATCCACGCACAGAAGGAAGGAAAATTGGTTGCTAAACACTGCTCAAACTCACACACACTGGCTGAAAGAGACGAAAGAAACTGACTGAAACCGACTCGGCAGGATATCGCATCCTGGGCCTACTTAGTCTATCAGGCATAGACATCAGAGTCGAAGTAGTTCGGACTGGGGAAACGACACATGCTCGCTAGGATGTCGCATCCTATGCATACGTATCTTCTCGGACGAGAGAAGAATCAGAGCATTCGTAGCTCGGCTGACACGCACACAAACAAACAAAACACAGGCAAACATGGAGCCCGACTGCCAATCACTGGACTTATGTCAGCATCCGAACCAAAACAACACAACAGATAGATAGGGAGTCGGGGACTCAGCCTATAACTGTCAAACAAAACACACAAAAAGAAAAAAAGCGCCCGGAGAGATCAGCTCAATCTCCTGCCTACATACTTCATCTGGTGTGAAGATCAGGGCGATGTAGTTCCCCTACGCAGGGACAAAGGATCTAGCCTAACCAGATAACAGAGGGAGACACAACTCTAGGGAGACTACGACTCGAGCCTAGATGTTGTCATGCAAAGTCAACCCTAAGTTAAGGTTTCTAACTAAATGGCACAAGGGCCAACCTATCCTAGACAAGGCTTGCACAGGAAGCAAGGGTCTCGATTGCAACGAGGGCAAGAGAAAGGGGAGGTCTCGATCGCAACGAGGGCGAGAGAAAGGAGAGATCTCAATCACACAGGGGTGAGAGAAAAGAGTTAGTGTTAGTGGTTAGTCAAACTCGGCAAGACATCGCATCTCGTGCCTACGTATCTCATCTGAACATGAGAATCAGAGTTGCCGTAGTTCGGCCGATAGGGAAAAAGGACTCGATCGCAACGAGGGCGAGAGAAAGGGAAAGGCTCGATCGCAACGAGGGCGAGAGAAAGGATCGCAACGAGGGCGAAAACAAGCACGGATTAGTTGTTAGTCAAACTCGACAAGACATCGCATCTCGTGCCTACGTATCTCATCTGGACATGAGAATCAGAGTTGCCGTAGTTCGGCCGATAGGGAAAAAGGACTCGATCGCAACGAGGGCGAGAGAAAGGGAAAGGCTCGATCGCAACGAGGGCGAGAGAAAGGATCGCAACGAGGGCGAAAACAAGCACGGATTAGTTGTTAGTCAAACTCGACAAGACATCGCATCTCGTGCCTACGTATCTCATCTGGACATGAGAATCAGAGTTGCCGTAGTTCGGCTACGGAGGGACAAAGGTCTCAATTGCAACTAGGGCAAGAGAAAGGGAAAGTCTCGATCGCAACGAGGGCGAGAGAAAGGATCGCAACGAGGGCGAAAACAAGCACGGATTAGTCTAAACTAAACCTATCTTGCACAAGCAGCAAGCCTAAGCTAAACCTAAGAGGCAAAGCAAGCAAATACAATCACAGGAAGCACACTCTATATGCATACAAGAGGCTCACACAAGGGTTAGGCACTAGGGCCAACTGGAATAGGGTAAGTGTGCTCTTAACCTTGCCATTGAGAGGCTAAGGTGAAGCAGATGAAAGGATGAAGTGAGGATGAGACCTCACAGCTCTTATCCCTGGCCAGGGAGAGCTAATAGACAAATGAGCATGGGTCCAGAAAGTGGGAACCCTTCTATACTCGAAGACTCTGACACCGTACACTTTGTACAAGATCTTGGGTTTGTATCCCAATGCATCAACCATGTGATGGGAGCAATGAGATGACTCACTGAATAGTGGGGGATAGATTGCATATCCCTACCTTCCACCAATTGCCTTACTTGAAGGACTTTTCCTGCTTGGGACAATTTTAAACACACACAAGCATGGCCTCTTAAGGAGGACTTCAGACAGTTTGCCCGGTCAAATAACAGACTGGGTCTCCAGACTACATGAAGTAAAGAGATAATTATACCTCAAGAGCAATTGCTAAATAGCAAAGCAAGCAACTAAAGCAACTAAAGGGTACCTGAGAAAAACCAAACAAATCAGTAAACAGTTTCAAAGTTAAAACCAAAAGGAATGGATAAACAGTCAACCACAGAAGGTCAACTGTGCAAAGTAAGACTCAAACACATGAGTCAAACCATCTACAAAACAAAGGTTAGTTCACATGTAAACAAAATCCAATCACATTTGCATGATCTCAATGGCAATGGTGCTTAACCTGAAACAGAAACTCAATAGTGAGCACAATAGACCACTAGGGCTAGCCTAGGGTCAAGGGTGAAAGAAAAAGTCAACACAGCAAGGAAAAGTCAACCAAAACCAAAGTCAAACATTTGAGAAGCTATCACAATTGGGCCCACATTCAAATCATGCATTATGATCATTTCATGAACATTTGAAGTCAAAGTAAGGCAAAGGAAAGCACAAAAAAAAGTCAACAGAATGACTTGCATCAAAAGTCAACCCAAACATTTTCAAAAATCATCAAATAAACCACACTCAATCCTAACATCTAACATGGTAGACATGTAAAATTTCATGGCATTTGGATGAGAGGAAGGCAGTCAATTAAAATCAAGAAGTCAAACCAAATTTAAGCATGCACAATGAAGGTCAACAAACATGGGTCAACTTCAAAAAATCATATCAAATTGAAAACAGATGAGAAATGAATGAGATTAACACCAATGCAAAGCTTAAGATGTCTAGTTATCACATATGAAATTTCATGATCATACAATATGGTATGAGAATTTCCCAAAGGATTTGGCAACATGTATCACATAAAGTCAACCATTGACTAGGCAGGGAAGAAAAATCTCAAATAAATTGGAAACAGAACAATTAATTCCAGGAAAATTCGTACATCAACTAGACATGTAAGGGAGGGCTCATGCAAAATTTGGGGTCATTTGGAGGCCAGGAAGTATATGAACAAAAATCAAGAAAATGCACATCATTGATGTGACACAAATTGTCACACCCTAGTTCAAAAAATCATAACTAGCAAACCACAAATGATAAATGCACAATCTTTATACCAAAACAAAGGTAAATGAGTCTAGTTTCTCCACAAAAAATTTCAAGGTCAAAGGATGCAACATGAGTATTTCACAATTGAAATGGCCAAGGGTATCATTGATGCATACATGTTGGGAAAACAATTGCCAATTAAAATCCAACCAATGAAAAATTTATTAAAATTCATAATCAAATACTAGACTCAACCATGAACATGATGGAAAAAATTTCATAATTTTTGGATTAAAATTGAATGAAATGTGAATTATGGAAGATGGATGAATAATTGGGATGAACATGAACAACTAGCATGGCAAATGGTCAAACAACTAGTCAACAGAGTGGCATTAGTGTAATTCCGTGTCTCACTAATTGAAACGGCAGTGCATTGTGGAAGAGAACGAAATGTTCTCATTGGCTCCCAGCCAATGGAACAGTGCAGTGACCAACCAGCTCAAAGTTTCTGGATTCATCATAAACCCTTAGGGTTTTGGCATGGCAACTCATGTAACTTCATCAGCAAAACAAATTTTCAGCAAACTCAATCAAACAGCATGGCATTAGTGTTCCAACAACATCATTCAGCAACACACAACAATCCAAACTTCATGCAAATTCTGGGAATGCTAGGGTTTATAATACAGCCATGAGCTTCATCAGTATGCAATTCATTCATCCAACATCAACAAAACAAAATTCGAACCCAGCATCACTCACAAGCATGGCATAAGAATGGTTCATACAGCATCTAAACAAACATAAACCAGCATATTCATGAGTTCTGGACAAGTTTTAAAAGCATGAACAAACAGGGTATGAACCTCATCACCTTCATGAACTCACAAATTCCAAAAGCCCAGAATCAAAAATCAAGTATGCCAAAAGCATCAACCAACATTAAGCAACAAAAATACAGCATCATGTTTCATTAAAACAAACCCATCAAGACAAATCGACCAAAAGTTATCATGGACATAGAAAATGAAATCAAGTTTTCTCTCAGCATATCTAACCATTTAGCATGATATAAGTTGCATAATGCTCAGCAACATTGGAACTACACATGGCATAACATTATTTGAAGAAACAAAGTAATCGAAAAACTCACTTGTTTGAAGAAATTCGATGGAGCAGAGTTGTTTGATGGTTACACGCCCAAACAGATGCCAATGATGGTTGGTAGTGATGTATATTTGAGGAACCTTGGCTCAAAAATGCTTGCAAGTGCTCAAATCTACAAGTGCCATTGCTGGTCCATGGAGGAAACAGAGTATGAAAGGGGCTCTACAGTTGGTAATTGATGGTGGAAATGGACTCAGTATGCTGTCTAGATAGTGAAGGAAGCAAGAGGAGCTTGTGTGTTTTGATGATTTTCCCAATTCGAGCCAAAACGCCAATTTGCAAGAAACGAGAGAATGCAGTTTTTCTGTGGTTTTTTAGTTGTGGCTAGGGTTCCAATCAGCAGAAAAATGCACTTATATGTGCTGTTTAACATCTACTAACCAAATGGTAAGTTGGTTTAGTGTTAATAAGATGATTTGCAATTTTGCTAATGTTTGGTCATGTGGAATTTGGAGGTGTAAACTGTACACGAAAATGGGCTTGGCAAGGCTGCAAAAGACCAACAATTTGCTGTTTGTGGTCTGCTTGTGAAATGCTAGCTTGCCTTGCTTGTTTGAAGTCATTTTGCACATTTGGTCAATTTTGCAATTTGGTCCATAATGGTGATGTAATGGTGAAATGAACATGGTTTAAGGCTTGGAACAAGTCACAAATATGATTTAACACATTTCCCAATTGGCCAAATTAAGAAAAGTCAAAGAAACAAAAAAGTCAACTTTGGGTCAAACCTTGATTTTTAAAGGAATAGGTTCAAAAATGCCATTTTGATTGGCAAGGTTTTAGGACATGAAATTTATATTTTTGGAAAGAGGATGAAAAATGTGGTTTGTAGGAAAAAACCCCACCAAATTTGGCCTTATGGTTTGAGAGATATGCCTTTTTGAAGTTCAAGATTTTGTGAAAATGAATTGATCATATCTTGACAACCACACATGGGATTTGAGAGTTCTTGGACTTTTTGAAAATGGGAGCACAAGATCTTCAACTTTCATGTTGGGCAAAAATTCATTTGGAGCTCGTATCATGATGCAAGTTGAGGATCAAGAAGTTTCTATTTTTGGCAGTTAAAATTACAGGTCCACTTTCTATTTTGGGAAATTTCTGATTTTACTTCAAATTCTTCCATGATGAGGTTTGGCATGATAGATGAGACTTATACAAGCATGAATGAACTCCTTCAGATCAATTCTATCCATCAAATCATTGATTAAATCAACAGTTGACCAAGTTTGACTTTTCTAGGGTTTTGGATGATTGGACCACTTCTGATGAATTCCAAACCCTAATTCCTTGAGACCTTGACTTCAAACGATGTCCCAAGTTGTATGAACCCTTGATTATTGATCATGGTGCCCAAATTCTGCAAGAATGGCCACCATCCATTGCTTTGACTGACTGTTGACTGTCTAGGGTTTTTGCCTGGCTATGCATGAACTGATGGCTTCTGAACATCCAACCCTTGACTTAAACACTTCAAATGGGCCTCCAAGTCATGTGAACTTGTTGGACAAACCCTAGAGCCTCTGCTCCTTGAGAAATACCTTTGCTTGCTTGGTGGACTGATCTCCTGATCAGTTTGACCTAAATCTTGCTTGCTTGCTCTTGAGGCAACTGGGGACAATGCAAATGCTATGCAATGGATCATGATATGCTATGACCTAATATGAGATGATATGTACAATGATAGGTGCAAATTTGAGGTGCTACAACAGGACGCGTGAACTCTTCACCATCCATAGTTGTAAGAATCAAAGCATCGCATGAAAAAGCTCTCTTAACAACATATGTGCCTTCATAATTAGGACTCCATTTGCCCATAGAATCTGGTTTGAAAGATAGAATCTTCTTGAGCACAAGGTCACCTTCTCTGAATACACGAGGCCTGGCCTTCTTATCAAAAGCTTTCTTCATTCTCTACTGGTATAACTGACCATGGCACATGGCAGTTAACCTCTTCTCTTCAATCAAATTCAGCTGATCATATCTGGTTTGGCACCATTCAGCTCCGGTCAACTTGGCTTCCATCAAAACACGCAATGATGGGATCTCAACTTCTACCGGGAGCACAACTTCCATACCATAAACAAGTGAGAAAGGGGTTACCCCTGTTTAAGTGAGGATGGATGTACGGTACCCATGCAAGGCAAATGGGAGCATCTCATGCCAATCCTTGTACGTCACAACCATTTTTTGAATGATCTTCTTGATCTTCTTGTTTGCAGCTTCAACAGCCCCATTCATCTTCGATCTGTAGGGAGAAGAATTATGATGTGCAATCTTGAAGTCTTTGCAAAGAGCTTCCATCATATTATTGTTCAAGTTTGATCCATTATCATAAATGACCTTACTTGGCAACCATACCGGCATATAATCTGATTCTGGATAAACCTCACAACGAATTGCTTGGTTACATTTGCATATTATGCTGCTTCAACCCACTTTGTGAAGTAGTCAATAGCCACCAAAACAAAACGATGTCCGTTTGAAGCTTTGGGCTCAATCATGCTAATCATATCAATTCTCCACATGGATAAGGGCCATGTGGAGGAAATGACATTCAATAGTGTCGGAGGAACATGTATCTTATCTGCATAAATTTGACAGTTGTGGCATTTCTTCATAAACTTGCAACAGTCAGATTCCATTATCATCCAATAGTAACCGGATCTCAACATCTTCTTAGTCATAGCATGTCCATTGGAATAAGTACCAAAGGAACCCTCATGGACTTCAGTCATCAACAAGTCTGCTTCATGTCTAGCCACGCATCTGAGCAGGACCATATCGAAATTTCTCTAGTACATCACATCACCATTTAGGTAGAAGTTGCCAGCTAATATCCTCAAAGTCTTCTTATCTTTCAAAGATGCCACGGGCGGGTAAATCCGACTTTGGAGAAAGCACTTGATATCAAAATACCACGACTTTTCATCTTTGATCTCTTCAACAACAAACATGTGAGCTGGCCTATCAAGACGCATCATAGTTAAATTGGGAACTTCATTCCAATACTTCACCACGATCATTTAAGCCAACGTTGCAAGAGCATCTGCCATCCGGTTTTCATCTCGATGGATATGATGAAACTCAACCTTTGTAAATAAAGTTGAAATCCTCCTCGCATAATCTCTATATGGTATCAAACAGGGTTGATTCGTCTCCCATTCACCTTTGATCTGATTCACGACCAAATATTAATCTCCAAAGACGTCTAAATACTTGATTCTGAGATCAATGGCCTCTTAAAGCAACATAATGCAAGCTTCACACTCAACCATATTATTGGTACAGTTGAAAGTCAATCTAGCTGTAAATGGGAAATGAGTACCTTGAGGAGTAATAATCACTGCCCCAATGTCATTACCATATTGATTAACAGCTCCATCAAATACCATGCCCCAACGGGAACCAGGTTTTGGCCCTTCTTCAAGCAATGGTTCATCACAATCTTTCATCTTTAAGTACAAGATCTTTTCATAAGGGAAGTCAAACTACACTGATTGGTAATCTTTAATTGGTTGGTGAGCCAAATGGTCAGCCAAGACACTATCTTTGATCGCTTTTTGAGATCGGTATTCAATATCATACTCGGATAACAACATCTGCCAACGGGCAATCCTCCCAGTTAAAGCAGGATTCTCAAAAATATACTTGATTGGATCCATTTTGGATATCAACCAAGTGGTATGATTCAACAAACACTGACGCAGACGCTTAGCAACCCAAGCCAATGCGCAACAAGTCTTCTCAAGCATAGAATACCGAGTCTCACAATCGGTGAACTTCTTACTGAGGTAGTAAATAGCATATTCTTTCTTTCCAGTTTCATCTTGCTAACCAAGAACACAATCCATACTCTCTTCAAGCACAGTCAAATACATGATCAATGGTCTTCCTTCAACAGGTGGAGATAGAATCAGAGGCTCAAGCAGATACTCTTTGATACTGTCAAAAGCTTTCTGGAAATCTTCGGTCCAATCACAAGACTGATCTTTTCGAAGAAGCTTGAATATAGGCGCACATGTCGCAGTCATGTGTGATATGAATCTTGAGATATAATTCAAACGACCAAGAAAACCTTTGACTTGCTTCTCAGTTTTGGGCGCAAGCATCTCTTGTATTGCTTTGACCTTGGCAGGATCAACTTCAATACCCTTCTCATTGACAATAAAGCCCAACAACTTACCAGAATGAACACGAAACATACACTTATTGGGATTCAGGCGGAGTTTGTATTTCCTCAAACACTGGAATAACTTCAACAAATGCTCGACATGTTCTTCTTCATTACTGGATTTGGCAATCATATCATCAACATAGACTTCGATCTCTTTATGCATCATATCATGAAAAAGAGTAGTCATTGCTCTCTGGTAACTCGCACCAACATTCTTTAAACCGAAAGGCATCACTCTATAACATAATGTTCCCTAGGGTGTAATGAATGTGGTCTTCTCCATATCCTCAGCTGCCATTTTGATCTGATTATAGCCGGAAAATTCGTCCATAAATGAAAAGACTTTGAATTTAGCTGTATTGTCTACCAACATATCAATGTGTGGTAAAGGGAAATCATCTTTCGGACTAGCTTTATTCAAATCTCTATAATCAACACACATACATACTTTTCCATCCTTCTTAGGAACAAGCACAATATTGGCCACCCACTGTGGATACTCAGCAGTAACAAGGAAACCAACATCAATTTGCTTCTCCACTTCTTTTATTTTCAATGCCATATCAGGATGAGTCCTCTTCAACTTCTACTTGACTGGCGGGCATTTTGGCTTCAACGACAATCTATGCTCCACAATCTCAGAATCCAAACCAGGCATGTCTTGATAGGACCAAGCAAACACATTTGAATACTCTCAAAGACGATCAATCAACCCCTTCTTAACCTCTGAATATAGTTGAGACCCAATCTTGACTTCCTTCACATCATCCTCGGAACCCAAGTTGACTAACTCAATCTGCTCTTTGAATGGTTGAATGGCTTTTTCCTCGTGCTCAAGTAGACGAGACAGTTCATCAGAAACTTCTTCATCACCTTCTTCCTCAACCTCAAACACAGGGAATTCAAAGTTTGGAGAAGGAGTAGGATCATTGTATTCAATGGGTTTAGAAACTAACTTGCATAATGATTTGATATTTTGATTTTAGAGAAGTGATTTGTGACAAAATATTATGCAGATGGACAATTATTATTTATTTGTTTATGTTTTTTATGATTACCATTTTCAGAAAGGCAAAAAGTAAAAATAAAACATCACAAATGTGGATGAATAGAATTACATTTTATTGATGATCAAATTAAAAGATGCCAAACAATGTTCACTTCTCCCTTAGGTATAGGAGAAGGATTTTAAAAAACAATAAAAGCAATTCCTTGAAATGACGAACAATAATAGGAACATCGACAATAGTCCAATTGTTGCAAGCTTTTTCATGCATCACAAAATTGGCGCAGTCTTCATCTTCATCTCCCTCGATCACGGCAGCTAAGTGTTGTTCATTACCATGAATGAACCCTTCGCTACGGAAACTGGGTTGTGCATCTTCAACTAACGACCCTTGCTGAAATCCCAAACCAGCTCTGCTCTTCTTCTTGGCGACCTCTACCATCCGGCCCCACTGATCAGAATTACTGTCTTCAACAATCTTTTATGCGTCTTTAAAAGAGGACATGGGTACCCTAACTCTCTTTTCTTTAGCAATAGATAGATCCTAGAACTGAGTTCTAATCTCATCCTCAGCTTCAACATATGAGAAAGACGACAAGTGGCTCACCAACAAAGCCTTCTCTCCACCGACAATAACAAGCTTACCATTCTTCACAAATTTCAACTTTTGATACATAGTGGATGTAAAAACTCCTGCTTCATGTATCCATGGCCTTCCCAACAAGAAGCTATAGGCCAGGTGGATATCCATTACTTGGAAAGTAATTTGGAAATCACTCGGACCTATCTTCACTAGAAGGTCCACCTTACCAATAACAGTCTTGCGAGAACCATCAAAAGCTTTGAAGATCACACCATTGTATCTTACCGGAGCTCCTTGATACGATAATCTGGAAAGAGTTTACTTCGGAAGTACATTTAATGAAGAACCGGTATCAACCAGTACATTTGATAGCACATCCTCCTTCCAGTTCATCGATATGTGCAACGCTAAGTTGTAATTTCTGCCTTCCTCAGGAAGTTCTTCATCACAAAATCTCAAATTGTTACAGGAAGTGATGTTAGCCATAATATGATCAGGCTGATCTATTGTTACATCATGCTCGACATAGGCTTGCTCTAATACCTTTTGCAATGCTTCTCTATGCGCTTCAAAATTCACGAGTAGAGACAACACTAAAATTTTGGAAGCAGTTTGGAGCAGCTGCTCCACCATATTAAATTCACTTTTCTTTATCCAACGGAGTACCTCATCGCCATCATTAGGCTTCAAACTGTTGGACTCACCAGACTGACATCTTGGAGCGCTAACCGGATTCACCACAAGCACACCTCCCTTCTTACTGACAGCCTCTACATCCTTCGGGAACACATGCCCAAAACCACGACCACTACGGGTCACCTTCGTTACATCAGTAATACTCACAACAGAACTAGTCGTAGGCAATGGAACCTCTTGACCATTGTTTAACATAGTCGCATTATACTGATATGAAACAACTCTATCGGATGCGTATGGGACTGGACCCACCAACTGTATTACCAACAGCGATACCGATCTATTAATGATGTTACTGCTGTTGTCGAACTAGATTACCACCCGCTCAGGGGTCTTAAATACCGGCACTATCACGTTGATATCATCTATATCCCTCGACTGTTGAATCTGGATTACATTCTCATCCATCAACTTCTGGATATCTCTCTTGACAACCGAACACCCTCGGGGGTTCACACTGCAAACTGCACAACTGTCTTGATCATGCTCACAATCACTAATAGTACACAAGGTTTTATGCATCTCAACCAAGATCGATGAATACGTCGCACATAAAACACCCAGAAGCTCCCTGGACAGCCATCTACCATGTTGACAGAGGAATTACCATGAACAGGCAATGGGTTTGCTTTCACATTTGGTGCACGGTCCTCAAAGGACACCATCCCACTCTTCACGAGCTTCTGAACCTCATACTTCAGCGGGTATCAATTCTCAGTATCATGGCTAGGAGCCCCTTAGTGAAAGGCACAATGAAGCTCTGGCTTATACCACCTTGGAAGTGGTTCTGGAATTTGCGGTGGATTTCTTGGTTGAAGTAGGTTCTTGAGAACCAGAGATGGGTATAATTCAGCATAAGACATAGGAATCGGGTCGAAAGAGACCTTCTTCCTCTCAAAGTTCTGTTGTTGTTGATTATTGTTGGTGTTGGTGTTGTAGTTGTTTGTTCTTTGTTGTGGCTGTTGTTGACGTTGTTGTTGAACTGGCATAGATTGATTATTGGAAAATACTGGAATAACAGATGATACTTGATGATGATGTTGACGTGGTTGCGGACTTCTTCTGACACGAGGCCTCCTCTGCCTCCCAACTGATACTGCATTGGCTTCAACTTCCTTCTTCTTAGCGAAATTGTTACCATACCTCTTGCTCGAAGATACCTCTTCCTTAGATAACCGTCCCTTACGGACACCTTCTTATAATATCATCCCCATATTTACCATTTCGGTAAAGTCACTAGGGGCAGTAGCAATCATTCGCTCATAGTAAAATGAGCTCAGGGTCTTGAGGAAGATATTATTCACCTCTTTTTCTTCCAACAACGGGGTAATCTGAGCGGCTAGATCTCTCCATCTCTGGGCGTATTCTTTAAATGTCTCCTTGTCCTTATGAGACATGGACCGAAGCTGTTCCCTACCTGGCGCCATATCCACGTTGTATTTGTACTGTTTTACAAATGCTTCACCATAATCATTGAACATGTGGACACTCGCACTATCCAAACCCATGTACCACCTCAGACGACATCAGTCAGACTATCTTGAAAGTAATGAATCAGTAACTGATCATTATCAGTTTGCGTCGACATTTTCCTGGCATACATGACAAGATGACTGAGTGGACATGTGTTCCCCTTATACTTTTCAAAGTCAGGGACTTTGAACTTCATCGGGATCTTAACATTGGGAACCAAGCTAAGTTCCGCAACACTCTTACCTAACAAATCCTTTCCCCTCAAGGTCTTCAACTCCTTTCGCAGCTCAAGGAATTGGTCTTTCATTTCGTCCATCTTTTCATAAACATCCGGACCCTCAGACGGCTCAGAATGGTAGATGGTGTCCTCAACACAAGGCAGGGTGTGAACAACTGGAGGCGGAACAGACATGACCGGTCTAGATGCCAACATGGAAGCAAAAGTAGGCGCAAACTCTTCGGGCACAAAGTTGGGCGGCATTCCCCAAGGGAATCTGGCAGGAGAAAACTGAGTGGCAGGCACAATTGAAGTAATAACTTCTGAAATGGCAGTCCTCTGAGAAGGAGGAGTTGCAGGAGTTGGAGAAGATTGACTTTGAGCAGTTAACACAGACTCCATCATGGTAGTCAAGCGTACAATCTCGTCCTTCAGTTCTCGGTTCTCTTGCTCTAAGTGCTCCATGATTCTCGGATGATTGACACGAGTATTGTATCGATGAGTCAGCTTAGCTGAAGCACAGAAGAATAACCAATAAGACATCTGGCGGAAGAAAACTTGCTATGCAAATGATGCATGAAATGCAATGCTTTGATTGTTTTTATTTTCAAGGAACATACCATTTTGTTTTCAAATATATAATAATAACAATTGTAACGATTTGATTGACCATAAAAATCTCTTTTATTCATATATTTTTTGGAAGGATTACACTGAGTACATTTTCAGAAACCAAAAAATACAAAATACAAGAGAAAAGGAAACTAATCATCCTAAGGATCCCCTAACAACAATGTCAGATGATTTGGCTGCACACGCGTACTTCCTTCAGATGCGTCAAATCTCGGACACAAAAGAAGTCTTCATCTGAGCCTTCTCGAGGACAAGCTGGTCTAAAATCTTCTTCCAAGCACCAGAAGGCTGAGGCATACTAGAGGAAGATGGACCCTCTGGTTCTCTCTCTCTCTCTCTCTCTCTCTCTCTCTCTCTCTCTCTCTCTCTCTCTCTCTCTCTCTTCACTACTCGGTCTTCAAGAAGCTCAATAAGTGCATCTTTGTCCTTAGACTCAAGCTGCAACTCCTCATGCTTTCGGCTCAAAGCATGAAACTGCTCTTCCCACATATCCTTCTCTTGCTTCATCTTGGCGAGTGCGTCTTCTAACTCTTCTATGTCTTGGTTAGGGAGAGTTAATAGCTCTACCACAACCATAGACATAGGTATTTCACAAGCATATGGCATCTTCAATGCTAAAGCTCTCTTATTCACCCAAGTAGTGTAAGCTTCCAAAGCTACACAATTGCACATACCAAGCTCAGATCTTCCTTTTCTATGCACATTATGCCAAGCATGAATCATCTTCTGCTTCAAAAGTTGGGGATCTTTACCCTTTTGATAGAAAAGACCTTCTAACTGAGTGTTATTAGGTTTGTCTCTCAAGGGGAACCCAAGTTGACGACGAGCCAAAGCAGGGTTATAGTTGATTCCTCCTTGTGTACCAACGACAGGCACATTAGAGAATTCACCACAACTATCAATAATATCTAAGCTACCCAATGAAGAATCATACCAAACTATATCATCATTAGTGAGAGACATAAGTCTCTGAGACCACCTTAGACATTATTTGTTCTCCACAAAAGCAGGCGTTTAAGGCAAGTGAGAAATAAACCACTTGTACAGAAGAGGAACACATCACACAATCGTTCCACCACCCTTAGAATTCCTTAGATGCAAAGAGAAATACATATCACCCAACAAAGTAGGCACATGATTCCCAATCAAGAAGATTCTAATGTCGTTAACATCAACAAAATCGTCAATGTTATGGAACAAAGCCAACTAATAGATTAGCAACACAAAGATAGCTTCAAAAGCATCCACACTACCGACTTGAGCAAAGGCAGAAGCTTCCTTGATGAGGAACTCATAAGTCAACCCAAACATTCCTCCTTTCTTCATCCAATGAGCCTCAATCTCAGACTTCTTCAAGTGAAGAGCTTCAGTTATAATATGAGATATGGGAATCTCTTACAATCCATTAAACGACACTTTGTCAGAAACGGGTATTCCCAAGAGATGGGCACACTCCTCTAATGTAGGCACGAGCTGATAATCGGGAAAAGTGAAGCAATGGTAGAGAGGGTCATAAAACTGAACCAATACACTCAAGATTCCTTCAACCACATCAATAGACAAAACAGATAGAAGCTTCCCATGACGTTGTTTGAAGTCCAAGGGATCTAATATAAAAGATGATAGTTTCCTTAACTCTTTCAAGCCGGGACATCTGAAACTGTACTTCTTAGTGTTCCTTCGTCCATAATCCATGGTCTGAAAATATTTGCAAATAAAACCTCACTTCCTTGAAGTTATTTTTCATGTGATGAATGTTATGATGCGCATGAGTGCATGAATGCAACAATCACAAATAAGGGATCACACACAAGGAAAACAATCAAAGGTCAAGGGATGAATCAAGTCATTGTCAAGATCAATCATCCATTTTGATGGATTATGGTTTTCACCTTATTAACACCCAAGTTCCATTGATATTGACAAGACTTGATTGGATCAACCAAGAATCAAGGGTTTGTTGTGAGTCACGAGCATGAAGCCAGGTTAAGAACCATCCCAGAGGAGTGTATTAAGGATAAAAAACCTGTAGATCATGTTCTAAAAAGTTCCCAGAGTCTTAATTCCATCTATCAGATATTACAGCTTAGGATGACTGACTCATCAACCCATAATATTCTCAAGAGAAACTCGTCTGAGTGTAGTATCGTGTAATAACTGTTATCAAGTCTACACCTGAACAGTCTCTGCACTACGTCCTGAATAGGCCAAGTTGGGTTAAATGTTCTACGGTCCTCAGCTTCTCAGACCCCAAATCAGAGAAAGTAATGCCTAACCACAAATTACTTGTGTGACATCAATAGCTCTAAAAGGGTCTCCATTGAGTAGGTGGGTCTCAAGCCAACTTGTTAAGTACTACTGCACACAAGGCGAACATGACTATACCATCCTCCTATCTTAATTGCACTCAAGTTCGGGTTAGAACTTATCTCACCATTCAGAGATCACCAAGAACAACAAGCAGATTATATCATACAAACAAATATACATACATCAAATATACAATTATATACACACAAAAAAGTAGGCTAAACCCACTGGAGACTACTCCCCAACAAAGTCACCATTTAATTTCTATAGTGGTAAATTCATGACCATCAAGTTATGGATAAGCTTGACGTCAGTAAAACCAGAGTCGCCACCGCGCTTTTATTGTTTCCAAGGGAAAAGGGAAAAGTACGAACAAAACCCAAAGATAAGAAGTTTTCAAATCAAAACTAATAAAATGCCAGAGATTACAGGTAAGGGGGTTGGTTACACAGAGGGAAGGTGTTAGCACCCAAAGTGTCCTAGGTACTCCTAGGGATCCCTTTTTTGTGTGTACATGTGTTTTGGGTATAAATATTTTTGCAATAAATAGAGTGTGGGGATGAGAAAAGAATTTATTAATTATATTTTTGTGTTTGACAAGACCTTCGGACTTGTGCCTACGTACCAACATAAAATGATGGATCAAAACCTCGTAGTTTGTGGTAACAATTTCAAAGTGAGTGAGTTACTTTTTAACAAAGTTTAAGTTTGAAAGAGGCACAAAAGGCCTAAAAGAGTTTGAATGGGTGTTAATTCTTTTTGTCTTTTGAAATTTTAAGTCAAGTATGGTTAAGTTCATTTACAAGTTTGATCAAGAAAAAGAGTTTGAAAAATGCAATGGCATAAGGCCAAAGTTTCTAATATGCAACCAAGTCATAGTTTATAAATCACGAGCAAAGAAGATTTTGAAAGGGGGGAGAGATTTGAAATTTAAGAAGTGGGAGGAGATGAAGAGGCTAATCCTAAGCAAAAATTAAAAGTTAAGGGTTAAAAAGATCTTACCAATGGGATGCAATCAAATAGAGAAGAATGTGAAGGTGAGAAAAACAAGAAAGGGGGGTTTGAATTGTTTTGGAAAATAAGCGCTTTTGCAAAATAAAATCACACAGGATTTTATACTGGTTCGCTTATAACACAAAGCTACTCCAGTCCACCCGGCCAAGGTGATTTCGCCTTCAACAAGGACTTAATCCACTAATCTTGAAAGATTATTACAACCAACGTCTAAGAGAAAAGATCTCTTAGTCCTATCAAGTATACAGACTGCGCAGAGTCACTTGAGGAATTAAAACAATTGAGGTAAAAACAAAATTGTAATCTAGAGTGCTTCTAGTATAAAGCAAGTATTACAACAATTAGAGCAGATAAGAAGTTTCACGTTATGAGCAAAAGCTCGTGAAAGATTAGAGAGAGAGTAGAGTAATTCTGTGCGCTCAAGTGTGTCTCTCCATGAGGTTCGTCGTTCTTTATATAGAGGTGAAAACGACCGTTTGTAGTAATGGCAGATATTTAGTTTTGATGAGAGTTTAATGCCATAACTTCTTTGTTTCTTGCCAGAATAAGTTTGTCTCCCTGAATAACTTCTTTCCAATAATAGTTTCTTTCCATTTGAAGTTGAAGTTGCCGTTACTCTTTCTGGATAAGGAAATCCATTATCAGAGTCTGCGTTACTCTGTTAGACTGAGATCTTGAGATGTGGCTTCAGAGCTTCTGATAGTCCTCATCTTTTAGATTTCCAGTGTTGACTTCAGATGATCTTGAGACTTCTGGAGTTCTGATGTACCGTTGCTCAGAGTCAGAACATCTAGAGCGCACTTCTTCTTCAGATGCTTCTGATATTCTGATATGCTGTTTTACTCAGAGTCAGAATTTCTAGAGCGCGTTTCTACTTCAGATGCTTCTGATCTTCTGATAATTTGTATCTGATTTGATTCTGTATCTGATGACGTAATCAGATTCTTTTCTTCTTGTTTAGAATCCTGCACACTTAGAAACTTTTCGTTAGAGTGCCATTTTTGGTTTCATCCTTTGTTATCATCAAAATCCTGGAATTTGTTGTAGAACAATTTTTGTTCTTACAATCTCCCCCTTTTTGATGATGACAAAACAAACTCAAATGACAGATGAAACATTAAAAAATTTAGAGTTTATCAGATCAGATAAAAATGAGCTCCCCCTGAGAGAGGCTAGGGAGTTCAGAAGTTCTTACCAGAGCTTCCAAGCAATGAAGTTTCTCGATACCTTCTGCAATTTCTTAAGTCCAGTGTTAGATGAATTTATTTTAGATAATAGTATGTTTTCATAGTGCTTAAGGTATTAGGCAATTTTTCATCAGAGCTATTTGATTTCTCCCCCTTTTTGTCAGAATCAAAAAGACTTAAACAAAATAATAAGCAGGAAGAAAAAGATATATATTCAGATAAGAGAAACAAAACATCAGAGATGATGACAAGAAAAAAACATCAGAAACAAAGACAAGCAAAGAAACAATAAAAAAAATCCTAAGTGCCTAAGGGTTGGGAGGAGGAGGCATTCTCTGAAGCAGTTGAGTCAGCAGGTTCTGGATGTTGGCGTTGACTGTGTCCTGTTGATCCAATCTGGCTCGGACTTCCTTCTGCTCTTTCTGAAGCTCCTCAAGGGTTCTAAGAACCAGAGGGGCAAAAGTGGAGGACTCCCCCTGAGTCAGAGCATTCTGTGCTTCAGCAACGGCTTTAGCTTCAGCTTCAGCAACAGCTTGTGCTTCAGCAGCAGCAGCAGCATCGGCTAGTGCTTTGGCTTCAGCTTCCCTTATCCTCAGAAGTTCTTCTTGTCTGGCTCTTTCTTCTTCTTCTTCCCTTCTGGCCTTTTCTTCAGCTTCTCTGGCCAAGCACTCCTGTAGTCTTGCCTCAATGTCTCTGATGAAGTCGTTTCTGACTTGCTCAGAGATGTGCTTCAGTTTAAAGGCCTCAGATGTCATCCAGCCAATGACTCTGTTCCAGTGTGTCCTAACAGAGTCAGGATCATCACTGATGCCAGAGTTGATGGTCAGAGACTTGACCTTTTCAACTGATGCTCCTACAAACAGTAAAATTGCTTCCTCTAGGGTTGGCAGGGAATGTTCTGATTCAGATGGTTGAGGTGGAGAGTTTGGAGGGCTTAGATTGAGAGTTGGAGGTTCAGCGGAAGTGTTTGGAGGGGTAATGTCAGAGGTATGGAGGTCAGAGGGTTGAACTTCAGATGGAGTGACGGTTGGTTGTTCTGTCGGTGGTGAAGTTACTTCAGGTTCAGGTGGAGGTTGTTGTGGATTACGGTTTAGAGTTTGAAGTTGGGCTAGAGTGGGGGAAGCGGGGTCAGAGGGTTCTGTGTCAGAAGAAAGGACAAAATAGGGAGGTGATTCTGGGGCTGAGGATGAGGAAGTGGTTTGATTCATTTCTTCAGCTTCAGATATGGGTAAGGAGGTATTGGCAAGGTTGAATTTGGGTAGAGGTTGAGATGTTCTGGTGGTTGAAGGAGGGGTTTCAGATGTGGTGTAGATGGGTGTTGGTAGAGGAGTAGAAGAAGCAAATTGTTGTACAGAGGGAGCAGTAGAGGCAGACTTACCAGAAGACTCTTGCAGAGGTGCTGGAGGTCTTGATTCAGAGGATTCCCCTAGCTTTTCTTTCTTCGCCTTCGATGCCTTCTCAGATGGACCTCTTTTAAACCTCACGAAGTCTGGAGCTGAATCTGGAAGATCGCTCAGTCTGAAATCTGATATGTCCACTCCTTCATCCTTCAGACGTTGGAGATAGTGGAGAATTGCTTCTTTGGGTTCATCCCTGTAGAACTTACATAGACCATCTGGCATATCCCTCTGATCTTTTAAGGCTTCCCAAGAAGTGTCCAGAGTAGGTTTAACGTGAATCTTCTCCAGAATCCCCATGCTCTTCAGATTCCTGGAGTTCAGAGGCCTTCCAGTTTCTATTGCCAAGTCTTCCATGAGTTTGTGTTTTATCAGATGGTCCACGAGACCATTTTCTATCAGCACATCTGAGAGAAGTCTTCCCAGAGGAATGTAAGTTTTGGGTTTCATGTTATTCCTGGTTTCCCGTACAGAATCTCTGAGGTATTTGAAGAGGAGCGCTGGGAGGCAAAGCTTCAGACCTTTATGAATACAATACAGAATACATTTTTGATCTGTATTGATGTAATCTGATGAGTTTGATGTTGGGCGATGATGAATAGTTCCCAGAATGATTTTGAGCCACACCCGGAGATTCTGATGTAGTTCCTTGTTCTTTGAGGGATTGCCTTCTGTGTTGAGTTTGAAGATTGTGGGATTGATTTCATGAGCAATGTATTTCGCCCTGGGATTTATGTTGTAAATTCTTCTACCTCCAGCCTTTTCCATGTTCAGCAAGGCAGCGATTGATTTTTCAGTGATCACTATTTTGACACCCAAGACATAAGAGACGATGAAATGATCGTCAGCATTAGCAAACCTCCAGAATTCCTTAATAAGATTTGGGTAAACTGGACCGTAGAGGCGTTGAAAATAGTTTCCCCAACCTTGTTGATGAAGTTCTTCAGTGAGGTCTACGCCATTTCTCTTCATGTTGTTAAAATCCACCAGGGATTCACACAGCACGTCCAGTTTCTCGAAAGGAGTTGCAAGATTTATATGAGGCTCACGGTCAAGGATGTGAGGCTCCTTGTACACTGGTGTTGTAGTTACGCCTGTAACAGTTGGAGTAGAGATGCTTGTGCTTTGAGCTTCGTTGCTGGAGTTCATTTGCTGAGAATAGTTGAAGACAGATTGTTGTTGAGAATCCATTGTTGATGAAGAACGAGATGAAGAAGAACTGTTTGCAGAAATGCCTGAGAGAACTTGGGTTGAACAAGTGAGTGAGAGTGAGTGTGTGTGAAGTGTGAGAGGAGTGTTTAAATACCCAAAAGAAACGCATGCAAAACGACACGCAAATCAGATTATAGCACAAAAACCAAGTTAGCACGTTTAGAGGGAGAAATGATTATGGCTCATTAATGAATGTCTAATCCCAACAGTTTGCACACTGCTCGAGGAGATCTCAAGAGTCTGTTCCTTGATTACTGCTAGACAGCTGTCTAGAAGTTCCAAGGTTAGACGCAAGTCACTCCACGTGTTTGCTTTATCTGATCTTCAGGAATACCAAACGAATGGTTCCTGGAGATTTCTAACTCAGATATCTTCTTAACTAGGTAGAAGTATCAGAGTCAGAGGCAGAAACTCATTTGTTTATGTCAGAGTCTCATTTTACATCTTCAGAGGCACAATTTATTCAGGGCAATTTTGAATGTTCAGATTTTCTAAGATAAAAAAAAATCTATCTTCAGCTAAAGGCTTAGTAAAGATATCTGCCCATTGATGATCTGTATCAATGAACTTCAATGTTACTATCCCTTTCTGAACATAGTCTCTGATAAAATGATGTTTTATTTCAATGTGCTTGGCTCTAGAGTGTAGAATGGGATTCTTACTTAAACAAATGGCAGCAGTATTATCACAAAAGATAGGAATGTTACTCTCGAAGATTTGCAGATCTTCCAACTGATTCTTCATCCAGAGCATCTGAGTTGTGCACAGTGATGCTGAGATGTATTCAGCTTCTGCAGTTGATAGAGCGATAATTGACTGTCTTTTGCTGGCCCATGATATCAGATTGTTTCCTAGGAGCTGACAATTTCCAGATGTGCTTTTTCGTTCCAATCTATCTCCTGCGTAATCTGCATCACAGTAACCCGAAAGTCTATACTCTGATGTTTTCTCATACATCAGGCCCAAGTTAGGAGTTCCTTTCAGATATTTGAAAATTCTCTTAACTGCTGTTAAGTGAGTTTCTCTAGGATCTGATTGGAATCTGGCACATAGACAGACACTAAAGAGAATATCAGGTCGAGTAGCAGTCAGATAGAGAAGGGAGCCTATCATACCACGATAGAGCTTCTGACAAACCTTTTTACTGACTTCTTCCTTTTCAAGAATGCATGTTGGATGCATGGGAGTTTTTGCAGAGTTGCATTCAGCCATGTCAAATTTCTTCAGAACATCTTTTATGTATTTGCTTTGATGAACGTACGTGACTTCTGAAGTTTGGTTAATTTGAATTCCTAGAAAGAACTTTAGTTCTTGCATTAAGCTCATTTCAAATTCTGCCTGCATTAACTCAGAGAATTCTTGACAAACAGAGGCGTTAGCTGAACCTAAAATAATATCATCAACGTATATCTGGCATATCATGAGATCATTGTTAAGGTTCTTACAGAAGAGTGTGGAGTCAACTTTCCCTCTGATAAAATTGTGTTCCAGAAGAAAGTTACTTAAACGTTCATACCAAGCTCTGGGAGCTTGTTTAAGTCCATATAAAGATTTTTTAAGTTTAAAAACATGTTCTGGAAAATTTGAATTTTCAAAACCTGGAGGTTGGTTGACATACACTTCTTCTGATATATAACCATTAAGGAATGCGCTCTTGACATCCATTTGATATAATTTAATAGAATGGTTTATAGCGAAAGATACAAGAAGACGAATAGATTCTAACCTTGCGACTGGAGCAAAGGTTTCATTGTAGTCAATACCCTCTTGTTGACTGTAACCTTGAGCTACCTGTCGAGCTTTGTTTCTGACGACTTCTCCTTTCTCGTTCAGCTTGTTTCTGAATACCCATCTGGTTCCGATAACGTGAGTGCCTCTGGGCTTGGGAACAAGATCCCAGACATCATTCTTTGTGAATTGATCTAATTCTTCTTGCATGGCTTGAACCCAGTCGTTATCTTGAAGTGCTTCATCACAGGACGTAGGCTCGATCAGAGACACTAGTCCCAGAGGAGTCTCTTCAGAAGTCCTGAATGTAGATCTGGTTCTGACAGGTTGGTCCTTGTTGCCCAGAATCAATTCTTCAGATACGTTGAGGCGACTTTTAGCTTTCTTGGGGATTAATGGAAGATTAATTTCCTCAGAATTCTGAATGGCAGTTGCTTCTGGAGCTTTGTCAGATCCTGCAAGAGTGATTTCTAAATCTGCAAAATTTTCAACTAGCTTTAACTTTTCAGGGTCAAGCTTATCGTCAAATCTGACATGGATTGATTCTTCCACAATTTTGGTTTCTGTATTGTATAATCTGTAGCCTTTAGAGCATTATGAGTATCCTAACATAATACCTTTCTGTGCTTTGGAATCAAACTTGTTCAGATGTTCTTTAGTGTTTAAAATAAAGCAAGAACATCCAAAAGGATGAAAATATGAAATGTTTGGTTTTTTTCCTTTACACAGTTCATAGGGAGTCTTTTCCAGAATAGGTCTTATGGAGATTCTATTCTGAATGTAACACGCTGTATTTATAGCTTCGGCCCAAAAGTGCTTAGCCACATTAGTTTCGTTGATCATAGTTCTGGCCATCTCTTGGAGTGTCCTATTCTTCCTCTCTACAACTCCATTTTGTTGTGGAGTTCTCGGGCAGGAGAAATCATGGGATATTCCATTAGAGTCAAATAATTCCTCAAAGGATTTATTTTCGAATTCCCCACCATGATCACTTCTGACTCTGATAATTTTAGAGTCAAATTCTTTTTGCACTTTGGAGCAGAAACTAGTGAATACAGAGTGAGACTCACTCTTGTGTTTTAGGAATTTCACCCATGTCCAGCGACTGAAATCATCAACAATGACTAGTCCGTACTTCTTTCCATTGACTGATGCTGTTTTCACAGGACCAAATAAATCAATGTGAAGAAGTTCCAAAGGCTTAGAGGTAGTAACAATAGTTTTCTTTTTGAAAGATGTTTTTGAAAATTTTCCTTTCTGACATGCTTCACATAGAGCATTTGAAGAGAACTTCAGTTTAGGTAGGCCTCTGACTAACTCGATTTTATTTAGCTGAGATAATTTCCTCATGCTAATGTGGCCCAAGCGTCTATGCCATACCCATTGCTCTTCGTGAACAGACATCAGACATTTCACATTTTGTTCTTTTAAATCAGAAAGATTAATTTTATAAATATTGTTTTTCCTCTTGCCTGTGAATAGGACAGAACCATTGTTTTGATTTATGGCTTTACATGTTTTTTGATTAAAGATCGCATCATAACCGTTATCACTTAATTGACTTATGGATAACAAATTATGCATTAATCCTTCTACGTAAAGGACATCAGATATAGAGGGAAGAGTACCATTACCAATAGTTCCGGAGCCTCTGATCCTTCCTTTCTGATCTCCTCCGAAGCCTACGAATCCAACGTCTTTAAGTTCCAGGCTTTGGAACATAGACTTTATTCCCGTCATGTGTCGCGAGCATCCAGAGTCCAGGTACCATGACTGGTGTTTGAACTTTGCTGCATAAGATATCTGCAACATAAACAATCTTATCTTTTGGTACCCAAAGTCTCTTGGGTCCTTTCTGATTAGTTTTCCCAGAGTTTCTTTACACTTTGGGTTTTCTAGCATTTTCAAATTTTTGTTCTTGTGTGTGTGTATAGTGATATGAAAATGGAGATTTAAGTTGGTCACTAGTAGAAGTTTTATCTTCCTTAGGATCATACCCAATTCCTCTTTTATTATTCTGACTGACTCCATAAATCATGGATGCCATAACACTCCTTCCTATCCCATTTTTCAGAAACTTTTGAAATGCCTTTTCATATTTATAAATTATCGTGTTTGAGGTTTGTGGAGCTTGAGATAACGCTTCTTCCAGTTTTGAACAATTTTTCTTTGCAGCATTTCTTTCTAAAGTCAAACTTTTGTTTTCATCCTTTAGTTTAGAAATAGTTATCTCAAGTTTGTCACACTCTTCAAACTTATCTTCAAGGCAATCCTTTATAGCTTTAAATTTTTGTTTTAGTTTCTGATATGAGCTAAGAGTTTCAGACAAGCATGATTCTAAGTCAGATCTAGAGAGTTCAGAAAATACCTCTTCAGATTCTTCATCTGAACTGTTTCTGGATGTGGTAGCCATGAACGCCACATTTGCCTGTTCATCAGAGTCAGATTCTGATGAGTCAGATTCACTGTCATCCCAGGTAGCCATTAATCCCTTCTTGGTTCTGAGGGGATTTTTCTTGAAGCTTTCTTTTCTGGAACTGTCTTTCTTCAGCTTGGGGCATTCGTTCCTATAGTGACCTGTTTCTTTACATTCATAACAGGTAACATCTTTGTTAGTTTTACCTTTTGAGGTTGATTCTGATCGATCCCCTCTGGGTCTTGGTCTTCTGAAGTTGTTGTTCCTCTTTTTCCAGAGTTGTTTAACTCTTCTGGTCAGGAGGGACAATTCTTCTTCATCATCAGAATCTTCCTGTTCAGAGTCATCCGCATCTTCTGTTTCGGCCTGGAATGCTTTGTTTCTGTCGGATTTGCGTCTTTCAGATCTGGATTTTAATGCTACAGACTTGTTCTTCTTCTGAGGCTCATCTTCCTCTAGTTCTATCTCATGGCTTCTAAGGGAACTGACAAGCTCTTCAAGACTGATGTTGTTCAGATCCTTTGATAGCTTCAGAGCAGTGACCATGGGTCTCCACTTCTTTGGCAAGCTTCTGACTATCTTTTTGACGCGGTCTGCAGTTGTGTATCCTTTGTCTAGAACTTTGAGACCTGCAATAAGAGTTTGGAATCTAGAGAACATTACCTCTATGGCTTCGTCATCCTCCATTTTGAAGGCTTCATACTTCTGGATTAGAGCCAGAGCCTTTGTTTCTTTGACCTGAGAGTTTCCTTCATGAGTCATCTTCAGAGAATCAAGTATATCTTTAGCTGTTTCCCTGTTGGTGATCTTTTCATACTCATTATAGGATATGGCATTGAGAAGTATCGTTCTGGCTTTGTGATGATTCTTGAATACGCGCTTCTGATCATCTGTCATCTTACTTTTGGGAACTTCAACTCCAGCATTAGTTACAGGAGGTGTGTATCCATCTGTGACAATATCCCAGAGATCAGCGTCATAGCCTAGAAAGAAACTTTCAATTCTATCTTTCCAGTAATCGAATTTCTCTCCATCAAAAACAGGAGGCTTAGCATTGTAACTGTCTCTTTCGTTTGTCTGGGCCATAGTTTTTCTCATTCTGGATCTCTCTACACTGTTAAGTGTTTGATTAGAAAATCAATAACAGAGCCGAAGCTCTGATACCAATTGAAGGTGAGAAAAACAAGAAAGGGGGGTTTGAATTGTTTTGGAAAATAAGCGCTTTTGCAAAATAAAATCACACAGGATTTTATACTGGTTCGCTTATAACACAAAGCTACTCCAGTCCACCCGGCTAAGGTGATTTTGCCTTCAACAAGGACTTAATCCACTAATCTTGAAAGATTATTACAACCAACGTCTAAGAGAAAAGATCTCTTAGTCCTCTCAAGTATACAGACTGCGCAGAGTCACTTGAGGAATTAAAACAATTGAGGTAAAAACAGAATTGTAATCTAGAGTGCTTCTAGTATAAAGCAAGTATTACAACAATTAGAGCAGATAAGAAGTTTCACGTTATGAGCAAAAACTCGTGAAAGATTAGAGAGAGAGTAGAGTAATTCTGTGCGCTCAGGTGTGTCTCTCAATGAGGTTCGTCGTTCTTTATATAGAGGTGAAAACGACAGTTTGTAGTAATGGCAGATATTTAGTCTTGATGAGAGTTTAATGCCATAACTTCTTTGTTTCTTGCCAGAACAAGTTTGTCTCCATGAATAACTTCTTTCCAATAATAGTTTCTTTCCATTTGAAGTTGAAGTTGCCGTTACTCTTTCTGGATAAGGAAATCCATTATCAGAGTTTGCGTTACTCTGTTAGACTGAGATCTTGAGATGTGGCTTCAGAGCTTCTGATAGTCCTCATCTTTTAGATTTCCAGTGTTGACTTCAGATGATCTTGAGACTTCTGGAGTTCTGATGTACCGTTGCTCAGAGTCAGAACTTCTAGAGCGCGCTTCTTCTTCAGATGCTTCTGATATTCTGATATGCTGTTTTACTCAGAGTCAGAACTTCTAGAGCGCATTTCTACTTCAGATGCTTCTGATCTTCTGATAATTTATATCTGATTTGATTCTATATTTGATGACGTAATCAGATTCTTTTCTTCTTGTTTAGAATCCTGCACACTTAGAAACTTTTCGTTAGAGTGCCATTTTTGGTTTCATCCTTTGTTATCATCAAAATCCTGGAATCTGTTGTAGAACAATTTTTGTTCTTACAGAATGTCATATAGAAACCCAATTTTCCATTGGACTTTAGAATCAAGCAATATCAATACACACAATAGCAATATGGAGAGCAAGGCATCAAATAAAGATAGTCACATCCAAGCTTAGCAACTCCATGATCTTCTTCATAATCTCCCATGTATCAGATGACATACTTCTTGAATGGCTCAGAATAAGGCACTAAACACAAGTTCAAAGTAACAATTGCATCAAGACCATGTAGCAGATGAACTCAAAAAGGATCTCAATACTTGCTTCAGATGAAAGTTCAATTCACAATGACTGGATTTAGAAAAGTTGGCATTGGCGAAGTCCTTTTTGCATAGGGAATGTTGCCTAATTCTAAGTCCAATGTCTCA